>NC_057714.1:100571461-100575840 GCF_004010195.1 Chiloscyllium plagiosum | reverse complement strand
TACCTGCACACCAAGATCCCTCTGCTCCTCCACACTGCCAAGAATCTTATCCTTAGTCCTGTACTCAGCTTTCAAATTCGACCTTCCAAAATGCATCACCTCGCATTTATCCAGGTTGAACTCCATCTGCCACCTCTCAGTCCATCTCTGCATCCTGTCAATGTCCCACTGCAGTCTACAATAGCCCTAGATACTGTCAATGACACCTCCAACCTTTGTGTCGTCTGCAAACTTGCTAACCCATCCTTCAATCTCCTCATCCAAGTCATTAATAAAAATTACAAACAATCGAGGCCCAAGGACAGAGCCCTGTGGAACACCACTCACCACAGACTTCCAGGCAGAATATTTTCCTTCTACTACTACTACTTGCTGTTTTCTGTTGGCCAGCCAATTCTGTATCCAGACAGCTAAGTTCCCCTGTATCCCATTCCTCCTGACCTTCTGAATGAGCCTACCATGGGGAACCTTATCAAATGCCTTGCTGAAGTCCATATACACCACATCCACTGCTCGACTCTCATCAAATCAACTTTTCTAGTCATCAAAGAACTCGATAAGGTTTGTGAGGCATGACCTGCCCCTCACAAAGCCATGTTGACTGCATTTAATCAAGCCATGCTCTTCCAGATGGTCATAAATTCTATCCCCCAGAATCCTTTCTAACATCAGTTGGTTATCTGTGTCCCACTCACAGGTAAGGGTATCTCAAGTTCTCAGGTGGTTTAAAGAAATGGCCCTCACTGTTCCCCATGTAGGTATTCTGTTAATACATATCAGCAGGTTACAGGTAGATTATCACAGGACAATGAGAGTACAGTACAAGAAGACAGTCTTGCAGCTAATGGTGTCTGTATTAGCTCTTTTGAAGGGTAGCTGTTTGTCCCACATCCTCATTCATTTCCATATCCCTGTATTTTTTTCACTCTCATTTATTCATTCACTTTTCTTTTGAAGGCCACTATTGAATCTGCACCATTTCAGATGGTGCATTGAAATCCTCATCATTTATTGTGTTAACATTAGAACATATGTTATAGAAGCAGGAATAGGCTATCCAATCTTTTGCGCCCACTCCACCATTGAATGAGATCATGGCTGAACCTTTATGTACATCAAGAAATACTGGGAAAGTAGAGGAAATGGTTGCAGAAATAATGTGTAGAAACCTATCAATCTCAGTCCAGAACATGACTAAACTTCCAAAGCCCTCTGGATAAAGAATTCCAAAGGTTCTCCAACTCTGCGTGAAGAAAGTCCTCCTCATCTCAGTCCTCAGTGGCCTGTTCCTTATTCTGAGACTGTGTCTCCTGATTCTACACCCCACCACCAAACTAGGGGAAAACATTCAAAGAATTCCAAAGGTTCTCCAACTCTGCGTGAAGAAAGTCCTCCTCACCTCAGTCCTCAGTGGCCTGTTCCTTATTCTGAGACTGTGTCTCCTGATTCTACACCCCACCACCAAACTAGGGGAAAAAACATTTACTCTGTTCCCTGTCAGGCCATGCCAGAATTTTGTCAGTTTGAATGAAATCACCTCTCAATCTTAGAGAATATGAGACCAGTCTATTTAATCTTTCTTCATAAGACTAACCCCCTCCATCCCAGGAATTAATTTAGTGACTCTTCACGATATTCCCTCTATGGGAAGTTATACTCTCATTGGTATGGAGACCAAAACATCACACAATGCTCCTTGGTGTGGTCTCACCGAGGCATTACATAAGTGCAAGAAGTCATCTTTGTTCCGAAATTAAAATCCTCTTCTAATTGAGAATAGGTATTTTCCTCTCTCCTGTTGCCTCTGGTTCCTTTTTCAATCACCTTATATCTTTGCTATCTGGTTATCAACCCTTGTGTTCTTGGAAAGAGAAGATGTATAGATCTTTTCTTAGCCATTTCTGCTCCAACGAGAAATAGCGTAACTGCAATCCATCAAACCCAAAACAATTCCAACAAATTTCTTTTGCACTTGCCTCCAAATCCTTTCTTTCCTTCCTGAAGGTGTCGTGTTGAATTTGATACTCCAGCTATCGCCAAACTCATGCTTTTGTATAGATTTAGCAATTTTCCTAGCTTTTGAACTCATGTACTATTGATTAAGTCCATATCCAACAGATAATTGACTGCCTGCTGAAATACATGCTTAACAATAACTAGTCAGAGGAGGATAGCACTAATCCATTTGAATACAGTAATGGATTCATCATCTATCAGGAAATGAACTTATTGCAATCACCAGTGCCTGCCATATTTCACGGTTATTAAGAAACGTCAATATTGTTTCTTTACTTTTCGTCTGCTTTTTTGTCTTTTTCTGAAAGTGATGACCCATTCTACCTCAAAGAATGGGTCGTGAAACGTTAACTCTGTTTTTCTCTCCACAAATGCTGCCAGACTTGCTCCAGCACTTTCTCCTTTTGTTTCAGATTTCCAGCATGTGCAGTTGTTTGCTTTTATTTCACAATCCTGAATGCTATACACGCATGCATCAGCTGGAGTCACCAGAATACGGAGTAAAACTCTCCTCCAACCTCTTCAGTCAGGCAGAAGATACAGAAGCTTGAACACACGTACCAACAGGTTCCAAGAACAGCTTCTTCCCTGATGAATGGACTCTCTGATTTCAAATCTAGTATGAACCTTTGTGGAAGCTGTTTTTGCTGGACTGCCTGTTTGCAGCCATTTCTTTAGTCAGTCATGGTGCTGCTTTCACCTTGGCTTTGGCCCCTTTGGCCTGGATGGCCTTAGCTATGAGAAATACTGCTTTTCGCACATAACTCATGAACAATTGATCTGTAGACACCTGCTAAACAACGTGCAAATGTAATGTGCATTGACTTAAGCTCTTTAATGTTTCGTCTTGGCCAGACCTCAACTTTGCCTGATGTATGTTCACGTAGGCCAACTCGTGAGTTTTTAGTGGTTCTATGTCTGACTGAACAACTTTCTGCTTGGAACGTATAAATCCGCGATGATCTGTGCTTTGAAGTTGCACCGGTCCGATCTAAGGAAGGCTGTGCTTCCCATCATATCATGCAGTAACGTTTGTCAACGCTCAAGGTCTGAGTCTGGAGAACTTCTTCAACAACCTTGCTTTTGTGCACCTCCTCTGCAATCATAACCTGTATGCCTCACTATCTCTAAGCACCCTATCATCTGTATGTCCTTGTTTGCTATGATCTGCCTGCTCTCAAAACAAAACTTTTCACTGTACATGTGACAACAATAAATCAAATCAAATCAAATTCAGCTCCTCTGTTCTACCCTGAAGCTGCAGGCATCTTGAGGAGGTTACATTGGTCTGGAAAATGTGAATTCGTATAATTTGCAGATTAGAAACAAACTATTGGGCTGGTGATGCTGAAGCCAGATTTAAGTCGATTACTTATTTTCGTATCCTCAAGTAGCCAGCAATAGACCATCCACTACAGATTTGGGATCTAATAAAACTCTTCTTAATCTGAACAGTTCTGTTCTGCACTTACCAAGTCAGCCACTGGGGAGGTCTTTTTAAATAAAGAGAGAATGACTATATATCATGCTTTTCAAAACCTCAAAATGCTTCAGAACAATTAACATTTACTGAATATATTTTTGAAGGCATTGTAGTTATATAAGAAACAAGGTAATCTAATTTCTGCGTAACAAGAATCCATAAAAAGCATGGTGAAAGTGGCCAGATAATCTCTTTTTTTCAAATTGGTTGAGGGGTAAATATTGATCTGAACACTGGGAGAAATCCTTTCTTCATCATTAAATTAGTGATATCATACATCCATCCAATGGAGACATGAGCCTCTGTTTTATATGCCATTCATGAGAAATTTGGAAGCTGTTCCTGCTCAGCAATCTCCTCTTTGGTCATTTTTGGACAATGAGCTGCTGTTACCAGAGATCGTTTGTGGAATAGGAACAAATCATAGAGATGAGAGTGAGACACTGACATGTGGGAAAAAAGGACCTGTGCGCCAGATTGGTAAGGTAACAAGTTTTTTTTTTATTCCTTATTTTTTTCCAACAGCCTCTTTGGGAATTTAGAATAGTGGGAATGGAGGTTAGGACAATTGAATGTTCCGCCTGCAGAATGTGGGAGGTAAGGGTCACCACTAGTGTCCCTGCTAACTACATCTGCGGGAAGTGCACCCAACTCCAACTCCTCGAAAACCGCGTTAGGGAACTGGAGCTGGAGCTGGACGAACTTCGGATCATTCGGGAGGCAGAGGGAGTTATTGAGAGGAGTTACAGGGAGTCACTCCTAAGGTAGAAGAAAAAGGCAAATGGGTTACAGACAGGGGACGGAAAGGGAGCCGGCAGGCAGTACAGAGATCCCCTGTGGCCATTCCCCTCAACAATAAGTATACCGTTTTAGATACTCT
>NC_057714.1:100564748-100568919 GCF_004010195.1 Chiloscyllium plagiosum | reverse complement strand
GCCTCACAAACCTTATTGAGTTCTTTGAGAAGGTGACCAAACAGGTAGATGAGAGTAAACCGGTTGATGTGGTGTATATGGATTTCAGCAAGGCATTCGATAAGGTTCCCCACAGTAGGCTATTGTACAAAATGTGGAGGAATGGGATTGTGGGAGATATAGCAATTTGGATCAATAATTGGCTTGCTGAAAGAAGACAGAGAGGGTGGTGGTTGATGGGAAATGTGCATCCTGGAGTCCAGTTACCAGTGGTGTACCACAAGAGTTGGTGTTGGGTCCACTGCTGTTCGCCATTTTTATAAATGACCTGGATGAGGGCTTAGAAGGTAGGTTAGTACATTTGCAGACGACACTAAGGTCGGTGGAGTTGCGGATAGTGACGAAGGATGTTGTAGGTTACAGAGAGACATAGATAAGCTGCACAGCTGGGCTGAGAGATGGCAAATGGAGTTTAATACGGACAAGTATGAGGTGGTTCACTTTTGTCGGAGTAACCGGAATGCAAAGTACTGGGCTAATGGTAGTGTAGGTGAGCAGAGAGATCTTGGTGTCCATGTACACAGATTCTTGAAAGTTGCCACCCAGGTTGACAGGGTTGTTAAGAAGGTATACAGTGTTTTAGCTTTTATTAATAGAGGGATCGAGTTCTGGAACCATGAGGTTATGCTATGGCTGTACAAAACTCTGGTGCGGCCGCACTTGGAGTATTGTGTACAGTTCTGGTCACCGCATTATAAGGAGGATGTGGAAGCTTTAGAAAGGGTGCAAAGGAGATTTACAAGGATGTTGCCTGGTATGGAGGGAAGGCTAGGGTCTTGAGACTGTTTTCGTTAGAGCGAAGAAGGTTGAGAGGTGACTTAATAGAAGATAATCAGAGGGTTAGATAGGGTGGACATGGAGAGCCTTTTTCCAAGTATGGGGACGGCGAGCACGAGGGGGCATAGCTTTAAATTGAGGGGTGATACATATAGGACAGATGTCAGAGGTAGTTTCTTTGCTCAGAGATTAGTAAGGGTATGGAATGCTTTGCCTGCAATGGTAGTAGATTCGCCAACTTTAAGTACATTTAAGTCGTCATTGGACAAATATGTGGACGTACATGGAATAGTGTAGGTTAGATGGACTTCAGATTGTTGCGCTGACCTGTCATACCATCGAGGGCCGAAGCGCCTGTACTGCGCTGTAATGTTCAATGTTCTATGTGAGGAGTCACCATAGGGCATGCAGTGTGGATCACACTCTGATGAATTGAAGACACAAATGCAAGAGATTAGGACGGTTGATGAAAAGCATGGATGAAAGGATTCAATGTGGAACCACTACACAGCAATGCATTCTGCCAGGAGCACTTGAACAGCCTGCATAGCTAATCAGTAGGTTTTTTGATGCTGGCTGAAGGCACAGATTGGTGTGAATATGCTAAGGTGTGGGTGGCACGTGCCAGAAACTGCTACATCAAACCAGGCTGCAACACCTTGTCTTCACTTTCATCTGGAGCTACAGAGAGTTCAATGGATGAAAGCAGGTTTCCACAAAGTAAGGTGAAAAAAGAACCGCAAAATGTTTTTCCGAGGTAAGGGATATTTTTAAAGAGAAAGTGAAGAGGTAGCCTCTGAAATACCTTCGCAACCATCTACTACCGATTACATTTACAGTTCTTGATTGAGACACCAGCAGCAAAACAGAAAAGAAACCTGATTTAATGATGGTCTGAAAACAAAATTAGTAAGAATTTGGCGGATTGTTTTACACGCAGCATCTCACAGAGAAAAGCAAAGACTCTTGGAATCTGGTTGCCCCTCTTCAATTCGATCACTATCTTCTTAACAGAGAAACAGTTACACTGCAGCATACCCTCCTGTATGACTCAGAGACATGGGCTATGTTCAGTAGGAAACCTCAAAATCCTGCGGAAGTACCATTCAGACTGCCTCCTCAGGATCCTGCGACCCAATTGGTAAGATAGACACACTTATGTTAGTGTTCGTACTCAGGCTAACATTCCCAGCATGCACCCTGTTGAATCGACTCTGCTCAATCAGCTACATTTTCCGCATGCTTGACACAAAATTTCCGAAACAAACACACAACTTGGAGCTTTGACATATCAAGCAAGGCCCAGGGCAGCACAGCAAGTGCTTCAAGAACACCCTCAAAATCTGTTTGAAAAGGTGCGACATCCCATTGCCATCTGGGAAAACCTGGCCCATCACTGCCTGAGGGAAAACATCTGAGGAGGATCTGTACCCCTCAAGTCTCATCGCTGATGACAAGCTGAAGACTGGCATCGACAGGTAAAGGTGCGTGCGGTATCCCAGTCCTTGAAGCACCTCTTGGCCCAAATGGGACAAGAGACTGTAGGTCGTGCATTAGGCTCTTGAGGCAATGGGAATAAGGGCTCCATCAGCCAGTACTGTGGTTGTAAGGAGAACGAAGCTGAAGACATGCTTGTGATGCACGACGTCCTGTATGCAAACAAGTCATGCTTGACCATGAGGGACTGCCTAAGAAGATCACTACTTCGAAGAGCAATAGACAGGATATCTGCCTTTTGAACAGGCTCAGGGGCATTCACCTCAATTGAATTTTAATCATGAAAATCCAGAATTATTCCTGCATCTCCACCTGGTAACTCCATACAGGAAGAGGAAATGGCTTCCTGTTCCAGGATTGAAATATCTACAGTGGTTTAAACAACCAAGTATCAGGAATGAAATTTCTTTCAGGTTAAAGTAAAAATAAAAATCTTCTGGAGACTGTTTCTCAGTGATCTTTTACACAGTGCTTCAGGTTGTCACTGGCAGCAATGGAGATGTAGAGGCCCATGGGGCAAGGGAAAAGGCCTGTCCACCAGCCACAGGCACAAGTCAGGAGTGCAATGGAATACTCCCCACTTGCCTGGGTGGGTGCAGCTCCAACAACACTCAAGAAGCTTGACACCATCCCGGACAAAGCAGCCCACTTGACTTGCACCACATCCACCACTTCCATTTTTCAATCCCTCCACTAACTAACCACGTTGGCAGAAGTGCGCACTGATTGTAAGACATACTGCAGAAACTCACTAAGAGTTCTTTGACAACACTTTCCAAAACTGTGACCTCGACCAGTGAGAATGAAAACGATTGCAGATGCATGGGACCATCACCACTTACAAGCAATGCACCATCCTGACTTTGAACTATTTCACCATTACTGGGCCAAACCTCTGATCTTCCATCCGAATTCAGCTAATGCTCTCGGGACCCAGGTTCGAATCCCGCCACTGCAGATGGTGGAATTTGAATTCAATTAAGATAAAAACTCAACTCGACTGATGATCATGAAACCATTGCCAGAAAATCCCATCTGGGTCACTAATGTCCTTTAGAGAAAGAAATCTGCCATCCTCACCTGGTCTGGCCTACACCTGACTCCAGACACACAGCAATGTAGTTGACTCTCACTGCCATCTGAAATGGCCTAGCAAGCAATTTAGTTGTGCCAATCACTAGAAAGTCTCCAAGAGCAACTAGGAGCAAGCAATAAATGCTGGCCTTCCAATGATGCCCATATCCCACAAATGAACAGAAAAGAACATCACTGTGATGTTTTGAGTAATGTGTTTAACGGGTGCTACAAACTAAAATGAAAGCAAGTTACAGCAGAGGTAGGCATCGCAACTACTACTCCATGTACAAATGCATTTCTCCAAGCATTCTCTTTTATTTTATCAGCACCAAACAAAACAAAAACACATACACTATTATTTGCAGCCATATGTTTGTCAAGATATCCAATGTCCCTGGTCAACAAAGAAAATAATCATTAATTTACAAAACTGTTAATTACATACAACATAGAACATAGGACATTATAGCGCAGTACAGGCCTTTCGGCCCTCGATGTTGCGCCATTCTGTCATACTAATCGGAAGGCCATCTAACCTACACTATTCCATGTACGTCCATATGCTTGTCCAATGATGACTTAAATGCACTTAAACTTGGCGAATCTACTACCTTTGCAGGCAAAGCATTCCATATCCTTACTACTCTGAGTAAAGAAACTACCTCTGACATCTGTCTTATACCTATCTCCCCTCACTTTAAAGTTGTGTCCCCTCGTGTTTGCCGTCCCCATACTTGGAAAAAGGCTCTCCCTGTCCACCCTATCTAACCCTCTGATTATC
>NC_057714.1:100555330-100564734 GCF_004010195.1 Chiloscyllium plagiosum | reverse complement strand
TGTACAGCTGTAGCATAACCTCATGGTTCCAGAACTCAATCCCTCTACTAATAAAGGCCAAAACACTGTATGCCTTCTTAACAACCCTGTCAATCTGGGTGGCAACTTTCAGGGATCTGTGTACATCACCACTGAGATCTCTCTGCTCATCTGCACTCTCAAGAATCTTACCATTAGCCCAGTACTTTGCATTCTGATTACTCCGTCCAAAGTCAATTACCTCACACTTGTCCACATTAAACTCCATTTGCCACCTCTCAGCCCAGCTCTGCATCCTATCTATGTCTCTCTGCAACCTACTACATCCTTTGTCACTATCCGCAACTCCACCAACCTTAGTGTCGTCCGCAAATTTACTAACCTACCCTTCTAAGCCCTCATCCAGGTCATTTATAAAAATGACGAACAGCAGTGGACCCAACACAGACCCTTGCGGTGCGATGATAGTAACTGGACACCAAGATGAACATGTTCCATCAACTACAATCCTCTGTTTTCTTTCAGCAAGCCAATTACTGATCCAAATTGCTATGTCTCCCACAATCCTATTCCTCCACATTTTGTATAATAGCCTACTGTGGGGAATCTTATCGAACGCCTTGCTGAAATCCATATACACCACAATCGGTTTACTCTCATCCACCTGTTTAGTCACTTTGTCAAAAAACTCTGGTCCAAGCTTCATCCACGATCTGTTCAGGATGTCGTGCATCACATGCATGTCTTCAGCTTCATTCTCCTTACAACCACAGTACTGGCTGATGGAGCCCTTAATCCCATTGCTTATATTTGGCCAGTATAGCTCTTCCTCAGGCCAGACTCAAATCCTTGGCGGTTTATAAGGGTACACTTCAGTATCCCTTTCCCCGTCTCTTTGAAGATAATGACTCTATTTAATTAAAAGCAAGATACTGGAGGTACTGAAAATCTGAAACAAGAACAGAGATTGCTGGAGAAACTCAGCAGGTCTGGCAGCATTTGTAGAGGGAGTAAGAGAGTTATTGTTTCGAGTCCAGTATGGCTCTTTTTCAGTTCTGCTGAGTTTCTTAGCATTCTCTGTGTCTATTAGTGACTCTATTTCCTTTATATGTTATGCCACCAATTGGCTATCACTTCATCTCTGTACGCTCAGAGCTGTTTTGTAGCAATAGGTATGTCCTTGATACTCTCAGGCCACCTTTTCATTACTGCTTCCTGGCAGAAAATTGATAAACAGTACAGCACTGCAACAGGCCCTTTGACCCAGCAACAGTGTGCCAATTCTTAATCCCTATTTAGACCCATTGCTTGTTGCCCATCCATGAGCGGTTTTTATTCCTCTGTTCACCTTCCATTCACATGTCGATTTAAAAACTTTGCTAATGTGCTTTCATCCCTCCACTGGCAGTGCATTCCAGGCACCCACCACCCTCTGTGCACAAAACCTTTCCCTGCACTTCTCCCCAAATCTTTCCCCCTCTCACCTTGAACCTATGCCCTCTTGTAGTTGACCTTTCCACCCTGGGAAAAAGCCTCTGCCTATCCTCCCTATTTATGCCTCTCAATTTTGTAGACCTCTGTAAGGTTTGCCCTCAGCTTCCACCTTTCCAATGAAAATAATCTGAGCTTATCCTACCTCTCCTTACAACTGAAACATCCCGGTAAACCTTCTCTGCACCCTCTCCAAAGCATCCACGTCCTTCTGGTAGTGTGGCGACTGAAACGGCATTCAATATTCCAAATGTGGCCTAACTAAAGTTTTGTACAGCTGTAACATAACTTGCTAACTTTTATATTTGATGCCCCAGCCGATAAAGGCAAGCGTGCCACATGCCTTCTTGACCATCTTCTCCACCTGTGTTGCCACTTTCAGGGATCTGTGGACCTGTACACTCAAATATTTATCAAAACAAAAACTGAAACCTGTTCAAGTATGAGATGAAGGAAATGTCAAAGATCATGGGATTTCATTATATTGGATTTGATAGAGAAGCCATCCGTTTTGCCAATGTTGCAATTTGTTGAAGTAATTCCCCAAAAGGGACATTCTGCTGCCAATATCCATTGAAATTATTGCGCAGGAATCTATATACCTGTGACAGCAGCTAATCAGCATCAAGTCATTCCTTTTGAAGAATCGAGAGAGTTTTACTGTCTGAACTAAGCTAGGTTAAATGTAAAGATGAAAAAGGAAAACAGAAATTAGACCTGCTAAATTAATAAAAAAAACAATGTTTTTATCATGTGCCCAGCCGTTGTCCTGAATTTTAATTGGTAATCACACATGTGTTAACACATTATAATTCTTTTAGTTGCTAGGCAGTGATTCTTCATTTCAGTTTGTCCAGTTTACCACTCCCAGGCCTGGCCTCTTGTTGTGTTACCTCCAAACTAATACTGGAGATAGATAGTCACTGCTCCCAGAGACTTACAACAACTGAGTACTGTATACAATGCTCATCATAGTCAATACCAAAAACACCAACATTTGCATTCTTATTTCAGCTTTAACACAACAGAATGGCTCAACTCTCTTCACAGAAGCATAACCCAACAAGCATGGACACTAATACTATAATGAAGGAGCCACTCAACCAAAAACATGGTTGGAGAGGTAGGTCTTATGGAGTGCATTAAAGAAGAAATGGAAAAATTGAGAGGCAAAGAGAGAATTCCAGAACTTCAGACCTTGGCATCTGCTAAAGCATAAGCACATGAATTCAGAGGCAACTTGTAGGACCGGAAGAAGACATTACAGAGATCGCAAATGGCAGAGATATGACCTGATGTAAATTAAAGAATGAGAGTTATAAATTGGAGGTTTGCGTGTGAATGTACCTCAACAAGAAAAGATGGCATGAACTTTTGACTCATGGGGTGGACTTTAAAAATAAAGGGATGAGTTAGTCCCCTCCCACACCAGGTTAAGAGTTTGTTGGAACTTTGCCTACTTTAAATCAAGCTACCCTGCAGTGACAAAATGTTTCGAGGGTGGCATTAATTACTTGAGGGTAGAGCGTCCATGCAGGGGAGGTTCCACTTAAGAGAGCAGTGGCCAACAGCTCTGTAATCCCAACAGCACTGGATGACTGAAATGGTCAGTGTCGAGAGGACAAGCAGTCATTGGGAAGCAAGAGGATGTTACCTGGACCTGAAGGTGTTTCTGGGCAAGAATTGATGACCTGGGTGATGAGGGGAGGGAGGTGAGGAGTCTGGCTTTAGGGGCTAGTGTGGGGCAAAGCACAAAGTCGGGGGGGGGGCACTGCTCCTGTACTAGTCGACTGAAATCATGGAAGTGGAAATAGATTACAGTGACAGAGAAAATGTGCACATTATGGAGTCTGCAGGAGCTAAATGCAGTGAAATGAGTCTATCAGAAGTTTTAAAAAGGATTTGCATTGATGTAGCACTTTTAACAACCTCAGGATGCCACACTTGATAGTTAGGAAGAGAAATGCAATGTTTGTATTCATTTCAAGGCGGCTAGAATACAAGAGCAGGGATGTGTTGCCGAGGCTGGATAAGGCTCTGGTTGGGCCACATATGGAGAACTTTTGAGCCCCAAATCTAATGAAGAATGTGCTAGGGTCAGAGGGGCACCAGAGGAGGATTACAAGAATGATCACGGTGATGAAGAGCTTGTCATATGAGCAATGGTTGAGGGCTTTGGGTCCATATGATGGAGTTTAAAAGGATAAAGGTGGATCTGATTGAAGCTTAGGGAATACTGAGATCTGGATTGAGTGATGTGAAAAATATTTTCCTATTAGTAGGAAAGACTCGGAGCCAAGGGCTCAGCCTCAGAGTGAAAGGCTAGCTCTTTAGAATTGAGATGAGGAGGAATCTCTCCAGCCAGAGGTTGGTTAATCTGTGGAACGCATTGTGACACAGGGCTGTGGAGGCCAAGTCACTGAGTGCATTTAAACCAGAGATATAAGGATTTCTGATAAGTAAGGGGATCAAAGGTTATGGGGAAAAGACAGGAGAATGGGATTGAGAAACATATCAGCCATGATCAAATAGCAGAGCTGACTCAATGGGCTGTATGATCTAATTCTGCTCCTTTATCTTGTGGTCTTATGGTCAAAGCTTTGCAGTCAATAAATTACTTTTCAATATGCAGTTGCTTTTGATGTATGTGTATAAACTGCAAAACAAATCTGCCAACAGCAGGGATAATCATCAAATAATGTGCTTTAGGTGTTTTTTGAAGGATAGATTTTGACAAGGACATAGGGAAGATCTTCCCTGTTCTTCTTCAAACTACTGCCCTGGGACCTTTTACATTCATCTACCCTGTATATGGTTTGATGCCTCACACCACAATATGGCACCTTCAACACTAATGAAGAAAAAACCCTGATACCCCACTTGCACGGAAACAGCTTTGTAAGACTTCCCTTCAGAAAACTGGAGCGATTTCTTAAATTTTTTAGACATCACTGGATATAAGTCATCGGTTAAATTCACACATGCAATGAGTTAATGTAATCTGAATAAGTGTGACAGATTTTTAAAAGATAAACAGATGTAACCTAAACATCAATCCTAATCAAAATTTCAGGTAGAAGAAACAGCAAAACTAAAAGTTAATTGGCATAAGCAAAAAATGTGAGATATATTTAAATAGATGGTGAATCAGGCTCAAGAAACAATCATTGTCTTTCCATCATTTTAGGGTTAGAATTAGTATTCCACTGAGCACCGTAATGAAAATGAGTTCTCAGTTTGCAAACAGGAACTATTTCAGTTTGAGAGGTCAAAGTGAGTACGGTCCACACAGCTGTCTCACACATAATGAAGATTTTCCATTTCTACAAAATAAATCAGGAATATATTATACAGTAGCAAGGTAACTGTGAATGTGTGTTGGTTAACTTTCTTACTAAATGGCAGCCAGTTTATTGCAGTTAATCTTAAACTGATTAGTGTAGCCAAAACTGCCAATTAGCTAGGAGGAAGTGAGGAGTGCAGATGCTGGAGATCAGAGTCGAGAGTGTGTTGCTGGAAAAGCACAGCAGGTCAGGCAGCATCCGATGAGCAGGAGAATCAACATTTCGGCCACAAGCTCTTCATCAGGCCAATTATGTGAGCTCTTCAGAATGTGTGTGTGTGTGTGTGTGTGTGTGTGTGGTGTTTACATGTGTGTAAATATATGTTCGTGTATGTTGTTTGTATGTAAGTGCATGCAAATATGTCTATGGTGTGGATATGTATATGCATATTTGTTTTGTTTCGATTTAATTGTGCGTGCTTGGTTCTGCCTGCGTGCATGTGTGTGATGGTGTGTGCACAGTTGAGAGACACTCTTTGAAGCATTACAGAAACAAGAGTTCTTTTTAAGATGACATGATGGCAGAATTACTTTGGGATTGGTCAAACTCAAGAAGGGGCTCTTCAGAAAACGCTACGAGACAAGTGTCAATGAGCTTTGAAGTTTACAGAAGCCATCAGAGGGATCTGAAAGAGGACAGTGCAGGTGAATCCTTTAGAACAAATAAACCAGCTGAAAACAGTGCCAGAATAAAGGAAAGTCCAGTTGGAGTTAATTATATGTTAAATCTTCCCAAATCAGGTTGCTAGCTCCCCCCAATTCCCTCTCTGCACTGATTAAAAATTCAACATTTTGACATCGGGTTCAGAATTAAGCTTGTCAACAACCTAACTGTCCACAGTTTTGTTGTCTGCTGCATGTTTGGATTTTTGGATGTCAAAAAGTTTTAAGAAATGTATATCAGCTAAAACAGATGAACAGGTGTGCACTGAGACCTGTTGGTGAAATTGATGATGATGATGATTTGATTTATTGTCACTAATTGTACCTAAGTACAGTGAGAAGCTTTGTTTGCGAGTAGTACAGGCAGATCATAGTAAGTAAGCATATACAGATCAGAGGGTGAAAAAAAAACTTGGACAGAGTAAGGCATACAGGTTACGCTGCACAGGACGTGTGCTAGGCAAGATCAACAAGACCAGCATTATTTGAAGTTAGAGAGACCATTCAGGAGTCTACTAATGGCAGGGAAGAAGCTGTTCTTGAACCTGTTGCTGCATGTATTCAAGTTTCTGTATCTTCGGCCTCACAGCATCTGTATGATTTTTAAATACTCACCCAGCAGCTGCGATGCCATTCAATAAATATCTGTTACAGCACACAAAGTAGTCATTACACCCATCGAGTCCATGTCAGCGAATTTGATACATTCTTCTTTAAACTAAATTTAGTACAGGCGTTTTGGATTTGAGAATGTTATTTCATCTGGAGTCAGGTTTAGAAAACTGAACGCTCATCTGCATCAGGGAAGAAAAGATATTTTGCCTCATTCAGCAGCTGACATAGAAGGATCCAAATATTTACAATTGTGCGTTTGGAGGGGAGTGGAGAGTGTGGTGCTGGAATAGGTAGGCAGCATCCGAGGAGCAGGAGAATTGACGTTTCAGGCATAAGCCCTTCATCAGGAATGAGGCTTGTGGGCCAGGAGGCTGAGAGATAAACAGGAGAGGGATGGAGCTGGGGGGAGGGTAGCTGGGAATGCGATAGGTAGATGAAGATGGGGGAGAAGGTGATAGGTTGGAGAGGAGGGTGGAGCGGATAAATGGGAAAGGCAGTGGACAGGTCAAGAGGGCGGTGCCGAGGTGGAGGCTTGGGACTAGGCTAAGGTGGGGGAGGGGAACTGAGGAAACTGGTGAAATCCACATTGATCCCATGTGGTTGCAGGGTCCCAAGGCAGAAGATGAGGCATTCTTCCTCCAGGTATCAGGTGGTTAGGGGATGGCAATGGAGGAGGCCCAGGACCTGCATGTCCTTGGTGGAATGGGAGGGGGAGTTGAGGTGCTCAACCACTGGGCAGTGGGGTTGGTTAGGGCATGTGTCGCAGAGGTGTTCACTGAAACGATCACAAGTTGGTGTCCTGTCTCCCCGATGTAGAGGAGACCACTTCAGGTGCAACGGATACAGTAGATGACACGTGTGGAGGTACAGGTAAATTCCTGTTGGATGTGGAAGGATCCTTTGGGGATTGGACAGAGGTGAGGGGAATGGTGAGGGCACAGGTTTTGCACTTCCTGCAGTGACAGGGAAAGGTGTCAGGAGTGGGGTATGGGCTGGTGGGGCGGGGAGTGGATCAAACCTGGGAGTTGCAGAGGGAATGGTTTCTCTGGAACACTGACAGGGGTGGGGAGGGAAATATATCCTTCATGGGATCTGTTTGTAGGCGGCAGAAGTGGTGGAGGATGATGTAATGTATCTGGAGGTAGGTGGGGTGGAAGGTGAGGACCAGGGAGGTTCTGTCCTTGTTGCATTGGGAGGGGTGGGGTTCAAGGGCGGAGGTGCGGGAAGTGGAGGAGATGAGCTGGAGGGCATTGTCAATCACGTGGGAGGGGAAATTGTGATCTTTGAAGAAGGAGGCCATTTGGGAATTTCTAAGTTGAAATTGGTCATCCTGGGAACAGATACGGCGAAGGTGGAGGAATTGGGAATAAGGGATAGCATTTTTACAGAAGGTGGGGTGGGAGGAAGTGTAGTGCAGGTAGCTGTGGGAGTTGGTGGATTTGTAATAGACGTCTGTGGTTAGTTGGTCGCTGGAGATGAAGAGGTCCAGGAAGGGGAGGGAGTTCTCCGAGATGGTTAGTTGGTCGCTGGAGATGGAGATGAAGAGGTCCAGGAAGGGGAGGGAGTTCTCCGAGATGGTCCAGGTAAATTTGAGGTCGGGGAGAAAGGTGTTAATGAAGTTGATGAACTGTTCACCCTCCTCATGGGAGCACGAGTTGGCACCGATACAATCATCAATGTAGCGGGTGAAAAGGTGGGGAATGGTGCCAGTGTAACTGCAGAAGATGGACTGTTCCACGTACCCGACAAAGAGGCAGGCAGAGCCGGGGCCCATGCGGATGCCCATGGATACCCCTGTGGATTGGAGGAAGTAGGAGGATTGGAAGGAAAAGTTGTTAAGGGTGAGGATCAGTAGATCCAGGTGGTTTTGGTAGGGACACCTAAACACTGGAAGGTCAAAAACTAGGGAGATTGTGCACTCAAATTTCTGATGCATTTCCCCAGTAGATTTGGCTGCCAAGTGGAGTGGAGTTCTGATATAATAGCCCTACGGAGTTAATTTCCATCAAAGTTATTTGTTCTCATGTGAATTGTTTCACTTCAAGTATGTAGCCAACCTCAGACCATGGAGATAAATCAAGGTTCTAATCAGAGCAAATACTGTATAGAACAAAGGCACTATTATTTACACAATGCAGAAGATGGATAATGTGATTTGTAATGTGGGATATAGTCCATAACAAAGGTGGGCACATCAATAGCATAGGAAACAGGATTTTAAAAATGCACCGACAAAGCTGTCTTCTTTCACGGTTCATGTTATTGAAAGTTCTTCTTTAACTATTCATCTGCTCTTAGTCATAGATTCATAGAAATGTGCAACAAAGAAACAGACCCTTTGGTCCAACTCGTCCATGCCAACCAGATATTCTATATTAATCTAGTCCCATTTGCCAGCATTTGGCCCATATCCCTCTCAACCTTTCCTATTCATATACCCATCCAGATGCCTTTCAAATGTTATTGCACCAGCCTCCACCACTTCCTCTGGCAGCTCATTCCATACATGCACAATCCTCTGCATGGAAAAGTTGCCCCTTAGGTCCCTTTTATATCTTTCCCCTCTCACCTTAAAGCTATGCCCTCCAATGGACTCGACTACCCTGGGGAGAAAACCTTGTTCATTCACCGTATCCATGCCCCTCATGATTAGATAAACCTCTGCAAGATCATCCTTCAGCCTCCAACACTCCAACAGGACCTGATCAGGTGTACCCGAGAACTCTGTGGGAAGCTAGAGAAGTGATTGCTGGGCCTCTTACTGAGATACTTGTATCATCGATAGTCACAGGTGAGGTGCCGGAAGACTGGAGGTTGGCAAACATGGTGCCACTGTTTAAGAAAGGGGGTAAAGACAAGCCAGGGAACTATAGGTCGGTGAGCCTGACCTCGGTGGTAGGCAAGTTGTTGGAGGGATTGCTGAGGGACAGGATGTACATGTATTTGGAAAGGCAAGGACTGATTCGGGATAGTCAACATGGCTTTGTGTGTGGGAAATCATGACTCACAAACTTGATTGAGTTTTTTGAAGAAGTAACAAAGAGGTTTGATGAGGGCAGAGCAGTAGATGCGATCTATATGGACTTCAGTAAGGCGTTCGACAAGGTTCCCCATGGGAGACTGATTAGCAAGGTTAGATCTCATGGAATACAGGGAGAACTAGCCATTTGGATACAGAACTGGCTCAAAGGTAGAAGACAGAGGGTGGTGGTGGAGGGTTGTTTTTATAGACTGGAGGCCTGTGACCACTGGTGTGCCACAAGGATCGGTGCTGGGACCTCTACTTTTTGTCATTTGCATAAATGATTTGGAT
>NC_057714.1:100538182-100554857 GCF_004010195.1 Chiloscyllium plagiosum | reverse complement strand
GGGCCAACCTTTTCACGCAGAGGGTGGTAAGTGTATGAAATGAGCTGCCAGAGGATGTGGTGGAGGCTGGTCCAATTGCAACATTTAAGAGGCATTTGGATGGGTATATGAATAGGAAGGAAGGGTTTGGAGGGATATGGGCCAGGTGCTGGCAGGTGGGACTATTGGGTTGGGATATCTGGTCGGCATGGATGGGTTGGACCAAAGGGTCTGTTTCCATGCTGTACATCTCTATGACTCTATGAGTCCAGGGAAGATAGCCTCAGCCTATTCAGCCTCTCCCTATAGCTGAAAATCCTCCAACCTCGGCAAAATACTTAAATCTTTCTGCACCCTTTCAAGTTTAAGAACATCTTTCCGATAGCAGGGAGACCAGAACTGAACACAATATTCAAAAGTGGCCTTACCAATGTCCTATACAGCCGCAACATGACCTGCAAACTCCAATACGCAATGCACTGGACAATAAAGGCAAGTGCACCAAACGCCTTCTTCGCTATCCTGTCGACTGTGATTCCACCTTCAAGGAGCTATGAACCTGTACCCCGAGGTCTCTTTGTTCAGCAATACTCCCCAAGTACTTACCATTAAGTCCATAAGTCCTGCCCTGGTTTGCTCCTGGTATGTCAGTACTATATTGTAATGCCAGTGGGAGGGGCGGGGGGGGATCACACACCCAACTCATGGTGTCAAGCTGGAGGAATCAGACGAATCACTCAGCCAATCAGGCATCCACTTGTTTGGATTCATGGATCTAGTTTCTATCGAAGCCCGTGCTTGAAGCCTCCATACTCTGTTCCTGAGCATAAGTTTCCCAATTCAATTTTGGGTGTTAGTGGACTTAGTCTAGACTTCTTTTCATTTTGAATGTCTTTCATATAGCTACTGTATCCATACGCACATTGTGGGCCAGGTGTCCCCGCGCACATTGTGGGCCAGGTATACTATTGTGGATGCTGAAAATGTGTTGCTGGAAAACGCAGCAGATCAGGCAGCATCCATGGAACAGGAGAATCGACGTTTCAGTCATAAGCCCTTCTTCAGGCTTATGCCTGAAACGTCGATTCTCCTGTTCCTTGGATGCTGCCTGACCTGCTGCGCTTTTCCAGCAACACATTTTCAGCTCTGATCTCCAGCATCTGCAGCCCTCACTTTCTCCTATATATATTGTGGGCCACGCGTCCTGCGCACTTTGTGGGCCTGGTGGGCCAGGTACCCCACACACTCTGTGGGCCAGGTACCCCACATGAGGGGTCACCATCTATTTTTCCTACAAAAAAAATCAAGGTCAGAAACATGCTAACACTGCATAATTTCAGAGGACTAATGTAAAAATGGGTAAGGAGATCAGTTGAATCACCTTCTGAAAATATTTATCACAAAACATAGAGGTCCAGGTCAATGTACAATGTGACATGTTGGCTGCCCTTTAGCAATGAACAAATTCCTTGTCAGTTCTGTTTGTTGCTGCTCTTGCTTGGCTTATCCTTATATTGGTCACAATGGTAAGCACCAGCTCTTCCTGTGAGATTACAGGCCACCTTTACGGTTTTGTCCTGCTGCCTGCTTACAGCAGTGTGGTACTGACACTGAATAATCACTGTGCAAAGGGTGCCATTATATTTGTGGTAATAGAGAAAATGTTAAACTAAAGGGCCTGGCAATATGAAAGGAACAAAATCCTGTTTAGTTAATGCAGACAGGGTCGTTCTAATTAGGTGTTGCCTTCATCATAATCTTCGTCATTAAGAATTCCTTACTTTGCAGCAGAATAAGTGCACACTGGGTCAGGAGATTGTGTTTCTACCTGTGTGGGATGTGTTGATATTTAGACCAGACTAATGAGATGTCTAGTGTGTGAAGTGAGTTTCCATCCAATGCCTGTGGGCAAGGACCCAAAAGACAGAACAATCGCTAACTTGGCTCCATGACTATGGCACACAGAGAAACATAAACTTGGCTGACATGGGAAATGCAGAGTGCTACATGGGTGCTCTTCTTTACTTGAGCCACAGCATTATTGTTCATGTCAAGCAGAGAGACTTTACTAAAGCAAAAAAAAAAAACTGCAGACTCCAGAAATACTAAATAAAATCAAAACGAAACCTGAACTTCCTACAAACACTCACAATGGTTTATCTGGCCCAGGATTGCCTGAAGCTGACAATAGTTCAGAAAGATGAGAAGTTAATTTACTCACCGGAACCAACAGATATCTGCAGATTCAAATCCCCTGACCCAATAGGGTAAGCAACAATTTTAATTTCACTTTCTGGGAACTTGCTGAAAAGAAGACATTTTGTCTTGCATGCATCAGGACATCTGCAAGATCACCATTTCAAAGGGGAAACCGACATTTATATTGCATGACGGGGCATTGCTAGTCATTTGGCAAATAGAAGTTGATTGGTAAAAGTGTTGCCATGGAAAATGCATCAATTAAT
This sequence comes from Chiloscyllium plagiosum, assembly GCF_004010195.1. Taxonomy (NCBI): domain Eukaryota; kingdom Metazoa; phylum Chordata; class Chondrichthyes; order Orectolobiformes; family Hemiscylliidae; genus Chiloscyllium; species Chiloscyllium plagiosum. Next base: position 100,552,413 of record NC_057714.1, on the reverse strand, counting down.
GATGATTGATAGTTAACATCCAGGCTGGGTTAAACTTTAAAACCAGGCAATTGACTCTAATTCCTGATGAAGGGCTCCTGCCCAAAACGTCAATTTTCCTGCTCTTCGGATGCTGCCTGATCTGCTGTGCATTTCCAGCACCACCCTAATCTTGATTCTAATCTCCAGCATCTGCAGTCCTTTTTTTTCCTGTTTATATATTTTTTTCTTTTTTATATAAGTATCTGCAGTGCTCACTTTCGCCTAATTGACTCTAATTGGTCAGGCCGTTGTCTGTGAAATTAGCCATCAAATGGCTGTCACCTGTTGCATTGAGTCAAAACAGGAACCTCAAACTGGCCATCAACAGGTCCAGGCAGCAGGCCGTGGAGGGGGTCGTTAGGGCCGACTGCCTGCCCGCCCCTCTTCCGCGGTTACGTTAGGGCCCGGGTGTCCTTGGAGAAGGAGCACGTGGTGTCCACCAACACCCTGGAGTTGTTCAGGGAGAGGTGGGCGCCGCAGGGAGTGGAGTGCATCATTTCTCCCTCCAATTCTATTTTGATTTAGTCCCTACCCTCCCCTTCACTGTTTTGATCACACAGCACTGCCCTTTGATGTGAAGGGCAGTGTTTGTCACTGGCCACCCGGGTGTTTTCCTATCTTCCTGGTGGTGGAATTTGGAAAAAAAAATATTTAAACAGGAATGTCACTTTGTGTCTTTCACTGTGTCTCACCCCTGCACACACACACCATGGGTGCTGGGGATAAAATAAGCACTACCACACTTAGGTGGTAGTGTGGGGGTTAAAAAAGAAAGGGGAAAAAGAAAAAGAAAGAAAAAAAAATCAAAACAGGAACCTTGCTTGTGAATGTTTGCTTTGTCTGCATTAAGGTATGTAATATGCAAGTATATCACATTGTGAGCCTGACTGACAACCATAAATCGATTGTCAGCATAACTTTTTACACATTCAGGATTATCCAGCAAATTTGTCTAATTTAAATTGCCCAATTGAAGAATTATTTACTTTTGGACATGCTGTGGTGAGTTTTGCAAGTACAGGCTGGTTGGGGATGGGTTGCAAACTTATTTGTTGTGAACAGCCAAGGGAAGGTGCTGTTTGATAGAATTTGCCTGTCTTTGGGATGTGTGACTGTCATCACACCAGCATTGCCGTTCATATACCATATCACAAACATTGAGATGGTAGGCAGAACATCCTTTTGGTTTTATGGCAGCATCCTGTTGGTGGCAAACACCACTTGTATTGATACTGAATAGTTCTTTCTCATATCCAGACATACTCTCACACATAACTGAATATTTTTCTCCCCATCACCAAATCATCTGCGGTACTTTTTTTATCTATTAACCACCACTAGTAAATCACCCATGTTTCCAAGTGAACATTTATGTGCAAAACCTGTTAAAGGCAATGCAAACCATTGATGGTGAGAGAGAGATGATGAGAATGGGAGAGGGCTAAATCAAGATGGATTTGGAAGGGAAGATAAAGCACTCTACCCACTGCGGTACCCACTTGATACTGAAGAGTAGTCATGTGAAAGCGTTAGCTTCACCTATTGCTCTAACTGAGCCTGTTTCACCTCCACAAAATCGGCAACAATCATTCACTGGTTCATTTCTCAGGGCAATGTCCTAACCAACCAGAATTCAGCAGGAGGTTTAAGACTGAACAAACCCCAGCTGTTAACTGTCAATCAGCATTAATGTGTTCATCAGTTAATTCTCAAAGGAAACCAACTAATCAGTACTCTCCTCTCATGGAGTCAAATGTTGATTTTCTCCATAAATTGTATTCTTATAAATTGCCCTGATAAGTGCAATATGGTGCAATCACTGGGTGCGCCATCATTTATCGCCCATCCCTAGTTGCCCTTGAGAAGATGTGCTGCCATCTTCAAACGCTGCAGTCCACGTGCTGTGGGTTGACCCACAATGACCTTATGGAGGGAATTCCAAGACGTTAGCCCAACAGCACCGTAGTTACTACCCACTCACTGCTGAAATCTAACTCACCTTGGTGGCAATCTACTTGGCAGAATTCATAATCAAACACACTGCATGTTGTTCAACTCGTGTCTGTTCACGTCAAGGCGTGATGTCAAGGTTACCTCTCAACGGGAGCTTTGGGTTGCATTCTGGCCAGTCCCACTCATTAATATGGCAACACACAGAGCGCAGTGCAAACTTAAAAATCATTGAGTTTGCACAGCAAACAATTGTGCAGCAACTCGTGAATTCAAGGCATTGAAGAATGTTAAAGAATGGAACGAGCTTGCTCCTCATCTTATACACAGATGAATGTAGAGCAGAAAGCCAAGCATATAGCAACAGAAGAAGATAAAATGCATTAATAAAAATCACCAAAATGAATCTCAAATTCTCAAGGATCAATCCCAATTTTCACCCTGAAATAAGTAAAAAAAAAATCAAGGCAGATGTGAAAGCCAGCCCTTGGCTTTGGTCTACCAGCTTATGAAGAGAAACGAATTCTGCACAGTATCAGAAGACCAAGCCATGACAGTATCACTCAGCAGCACCTGATGACAGGCTTATCACATTTCAAAAGTTTACCATCAAACATTGTCAGCAGAATAGATACAGATTGGCCTGTATTGGGAACAGGATGAGACTCCCAATGAATTTTGATGTGCCAATCAATCAAACAGTGAGCAAAGCTGGAGAAAAAATAGTTTCTGCAAAGACAACTGGGCATGAAAACTGGCGTAGATTCGCCATTGTGCTTCATGTATGTCTAATGGGACAAAGTTTAAGTCAATAGAGGTGTTGAAGAGAAAACCCTTCCCAAAGCAGGAGTAGTTATTCATGTCACAATAAAGGATGGATACAGGAAATGCTTGAAAAAATGCTGAGGATTAGATAAAAATAAAGACTTCTGAGTGAGGGACACATTCGGAGGCTATCTCTCGATGATGCTGTTGCTAAAGTTAGATTGCAAACCCATGATTCTCTGTCATCCAACCAGCCTTGTTTCACCATTGGATATATCTCCAAACAAGCCCTTCAAAGATAGCTTGGGAAATAAGGAGAATGTCTGTATTGTAGGAAGACAGAAGATACTTCACAAAGGGTTTTGCTGTTAACAGGCCTGTATAAGTGGGCTTGACAGGCCTGTGATGTAATTAGTGTGGTGTAATTAGAACACATACTGTCCTGAAATCATTCAAGAAATGCTGGAAATATAGAACGTAGAACATTACAGCACACAACAGGCCCTTTGGCTCTCAATGTTGCGCCGACCTGTGGGACAAATCTGAAGCCTATCTGTCCTACACTATTCTATTTTCATTCATATGTTTATCCAATGACCATTTAAATGCCCTTAAAGTTGGCGAGTCTACTACTGTTGCAGGCTGTGCATTCCATGCCCCTACTGCTCTCTGAGTAAAGAAACTACCTCTGACATCTGTCCTATATCTATCACCCCTCAATTTAAAGCTATGTCCCCTTGTGTTAGCCATCACCATCCGAGGGGAAAGATCGAATGCACTCGGATGATTATTTGTGGAATGATAAGGACAATAACAATGTGAATCCTAACGAAGATGATGTTCGCCATTCAAGAGGCAGATTGAGAGTTGTTATTTGGTTCTGGAGCCAAGGAAGATGATTTTTATGGAATTTAATACATGTTTAGTACATTAGCGGATGCTAAATAAAAATCTTTATTGAGAAATAACTGAAGGAAGTTGTACAAAGTGTGCGCATGCCTAATATTTTTGATGCATTTGATAAACTTTATAAAGTTACTGCCTGTCTGCATGATGGTCATTATTTGTTCAGAAATAAAAATACTTTCCACTCCACTTGTGCTACTTTTGCGGAAGTGATGAACAGATACAATCTCTGGTATGGCAGCTGTGATTGCAAGGCTATATAGGGGAGGCTGGATTTAAACTTTCTGAGAAAGGTTATCCATGTAAGAATCAAAATTTTAAGGCTTCATTTTTAGTCAGAAACTGGGTGTCAACTTTTACATGAGTACATATGGTATTTTACTTTTAAAGTCAATGTTTATGCTCAAGTTCTTTCCTTCAGTTAACTTAAAACTGAATACAAATACTTGGAATAACTCAGATTATGTGCTTGCCACTAACAATACAGTTACATTGTTTGATCATTGAATTCCAGAGAAAATATCGCTAGCAAATAGGTAAATCAGCCAAACTCATTTCTGCTGGAGTTCATCCTTTACATAAGTTATGTAAGGTCTAGTCAACTTAATATTCCCTGATAACATCTAGTTTGACAATTAGCTTCCGTTACTGGGCTAGGGTATTGTACTTGATTATTATCCAAGTGACCCATAATAAAACATAGAAACATTGAAAACTTGGTGCAGAATTAGGCCATTCAGCCCCTTGAGTCTGCTCTACCATTCGATATGATCATGAAATCTCAATATCCCATTCCCACTTTCTCTCCATAGCCTTTGATCTCTTTAACAACAAGGGCCATGTCCAGCTCCCTCTCGAATATATCCAATGAACTGGCCCCAACAATTTTCTGTGGGAAAGAATTCCACAGGTTCACAACTTTCTGAGTGAATAAATGCTTCCTCATCTCAGTCCTGAATGGCTACCCCTTACTCTTAGACTGTGACCCCTTTTTCTGGACCTCCCCAACATCGGGAACATTCTTCCCACATCTAGCCTGTCCAGTTCCATCGGGATTTTATATGTTTCTATGGGACCCCTCTTCATTTTTCTAAATTCCAGTGAGTACAAGTCTAGTTGATCCAGTCTTGCCTCATTTATGAATCTTGCCATCCCAGGAATCAGTCTGGTGAACCCTCACTGGACTCCCTCAATAGTAAGTATGTCCTTCCTCAGACTAGGAGACCAAAACTGCACACAATACTCAAGGTGTGACGTCGGTAAAAACAATGACTGCAGATGCTGGAAACCAGATTCTGGATTAATGGTGCTGGAAAAGCACAGCAGTTCAGGCAGCATCCGAGGAGCAGGAAAATCGATGTTTTGGGCAAAAGCCCTTCATCAGGAATACAGGCAGAGTGCCTGAAGGGTGGAGAGATAAATGAGAGGAGGGCGTTCTGCCTGTATTCCTGATGAAGGGCTTTTGCCCGAAACATCGATTTTCCTGCTCCTCGGATGCTGCCTGAACTGCTGTGCTTTTCCGGCGCCACTAATCCCGAATCAAGGTGTGACCTCACCAAGGCATGTTATAACTGCAGCAAGACATCCTTATTCCAATACTCAAATCCTCTCACTATGAAGGAAACCATGCCACTAGCTTTCCTCACTGCCTGCTGCCCCTAAATTGCCAACCTTCAGCTACTGTTCCATCATGACACCTAGGTCTCGTTGCACCTCACCTTTCCCTAAACTGCCATCATTCAGATAATAATCTGCCTTCCTGTGTTTGCGACCAAAGTGGAAAACCTCACATTCATCCAAATTATCTTGCACTTGCCCACTCAGCCAGACTGTCCAAGTCACCCTGCAGTATCTTAGCATCCTCCTCACAACACTCACTGCCACCCAGCTTAGTGTCATCTGCAAACAGGGAGATATGGCATTCAATTCCTTTGTCCAAATCATTAATGTATATTGTGAACAGTTGGGGTCCCAGCACTGAACCCTGTGGCACCCCACTCATCACAGCTTGTCATTCTGAAAAGGACACATTTATTCCCACTCTCTGCTTCCTGTCTGCCATCCAGTTCTCCATCCATGCTAATACATTACCTCCGATACCATGCGGTTTAATTTTCCTTACGAATCTCTTGTGTGGAACTTTGTCAAAAGTCTTTTGAAAGTCCAGATACAAAACATCCACTGATTCACCATTGTTTACCTTACTGGTCACATTCTCAGAAAAATTCCAGAAAATTTGTCAAGCATGATTTCCCTTTGGTGAATCCATGCTGACTAGGATTGATTCTGTCACCACTTTCCAAATGCTCAGTTATTACATCCTTAATGATTGTCTCCCGCATTTACCCCACCACCGATGTTAGGCTAACCGGCCTATAATTCCCAATTTTCTCTCTCCCTCCTTTTTTACAGAGGGTGGTTGCCTTAGCTACATTCCAGTCCATTAGAACTTTTCCAGAGTCTACAGAATGCTGGAAAATGACCACCAATAAATCTGCTATTTCTAGGGCCACTTCCTTAAATACTCTGGGATGCAGAGCATCAGGCCCTGGGGACATGTAGGGTTTTAATTCCATCAATCTCCCCAATACCACTGCCCAATAAGGATTTCCTTCAGTTCCTCCTTCATGCTTGTCCCTCTCTTCTCTATCATTTCCTGAAGATTATCTGTGTCTTCCTTAGTGAAGACAGATCAAAAGTATTTGTTCAATTGGTCTGCCATCTTTTTGTTGTCCATTCTGAATTCACCTGATTTTAACTGCAAGGGACCTACATTTGTCTTCACTAGGCTTTTCCTCTTCACATATCTACAGAAGTGTGCGAATGTGGAGATTGGTTAAAAGGAGGGGCAAGAGTGACTCCAAGTTCCACTAACACATGCAATCTCTACCCTACAACCCCACAAAAGATGAAAATGTGTGCCACCACTCACTGTCTGGGCTACCTCACTCTGTGTGAGCAGACAGTGAATATCATCTCCTTTGAGAGAGTGTGGGGGAGACAGGCAGCAAAGAATGATGCAATAGATATTTCCTGAGATGATGCACAATTTTACCTGAAGGTGGCTGTCACTTTCAGTCACAAGTGTGAGAGGGTTGACCCAACAATTTGACCGAAGTAGAAAACGATTGATTAAAATTTAGAACATTATCAAAAGTGATGATTCTTTTATGTCAGTGTGCTACTTGCATTTTGATAGAGGATTAATGTGACCAGGCAGAAGTCTCAATAGTGACAGAATGCCTGCTGTGTTAGACTTGGTATAATTCTTAATATTAATGAGCGTGTGGGTGTGTGTGTTTAAGAGGAGGGGTAATATAAGAGCTATTCATGTTTTAATACAAAATTTGCTGGAAAATTCACAATGAAAAACAGCTTTGGTTTGATCATTTTCTTATAGGAAGCAGCAGTCAACAAGCAATAGAAGTCCAAGGTGACTTCATTATAGAAATTTGTTCTAGTTGTCATTATAGATAAGAAATAATGTCAGTCAAAAACAGAAAATAAAGAACACTGACATATTGTACAGCTGATTGCACAGTGAGAAATCTTTTTTGTTAAAGCCTCAATTTCTGCTGTATCCATAAATTATTTGGATATATGGCAGGTAGAAATACAGGCAAATCTTCTGAAGCTGTCAATACACAGAACCTTGGAAACGTCCTTCTGTGTCTTAGCCCTTGTCTTAATCAGAACCCACATTATTTTCGATGTTATCCCACCTGCAGGAAAACAAAGTCCAGATTAAAATTATTCTCCTGTGTACTTGCGTCAGCACCCTCTGGCCCAGTTGATACTGCAACTAGGTCTTACTGCATTATAGATCCCTGACTAAAACCATAGCAATGTAAAATTAAATTAATATAAAATAAATACAAAATAGAATGTAAAATGCCAGCAGTAAAAATGCATGTGCACACAAGGTGAAGTGAATTCTATCAATGACAAAACATGCCCTGTGAAAACATAATCATAGATCCAGTGTGGGAAAGGGAAAGTGCAATATAATCCTATTATGATAGAACCCAATCTGCCTGCAAGATTCCCTGTCTAAAGCATGGCTAGCTCCTCAGTGAAACCCACTGGCGTCTCCATCCATACCATTAATCAGTTCAGACTCTGAACACAGTTGTAGCAAAAATGTTCCTCCTGCATTTTCCATTTGCTACAAAATATCTGTTAGTCCACAATCAAAACACAGTACAATTAATCACAGAATAAAACTATATCTTACAACCCTATAAATAAAATACAATCAGCACATCTGACAATAAGGATAGGAAACAGAACACGAATCAGCAGCAGTCAAGGGCAAAGGAAGAAACGAAAGGATCTGTAATTAAAGAAGGTCCAAATTCTTCTCCAGAAAATATCCCGCAAATTGATTAACTGATTAAAACAAACAAGTTTCAAAGTAACATCAAAGGAAAGCCATGAAACTATCTCCACCTCAAACAACAAAAGCAACGTATGATAACTTGACGAAAGAGGGCATCAAAGGAGCAGAATTATTTATAAGTTTACAATGTCCAGCTAACATGCTCCACAGGTAGGTCATAACGTTTCTGGATAGGCTGATGAGAAAATATTTACAATGGCCAGTTAGCAGCATCCATTATCAGAAAGAGACAGAAAGCGACAGAATATGATCAAAAATTTTGCAGCAAGTCCAGAGCAGAATTTCAGCCAAAAGAACAATGGACAAACACAGAATAAGAATGAGCATGCGGGTTTTTTTTAATTGCAATGTTAGACTTCAAATGGAAGGAGGTGTTGTTGGCTGACTGGTCTCCTACTAAAGTTAATGCAGCCAATTGGTATATCTCCCAATGAGATGATTTATCAGTGACCCCAAAATCCAATTTTAATGTTTCTACAGTTACATACCTCAGATTTCTTTGGAATTTGTTGGATAGACAAATGTGGGCAACAATCCAGAATTCACTGCCACTGTATCTGATGCCAACATACCCAGCCTGTGACAATGCTTTGAATGATGGTTCCTTAAGGGGAGGCATTGCCTAGTGATATTATTACTGGACTGTTAATTCAAATACCCAGGTAATGTTCTGGGATCCTGGTTTAAATCTATTGAATTTGAAGTCAATGAAATAAAAAAATCTAGAATTAAGAGTTTCGTGATGACCATGAAATAATTGTTGATTGTTGGAAATACCCATTAGGTTCATTAATGTCAGTTAGGAAAATAAGCAGCCAACCTTACCTGGTCTGGTCTACATGTGACTCCAGACCCTCAGCAGTGTGGTTCACTCTTAACTGCCCTCTGGAATGGGCAATAAATGCTAGTGATGCCACATACTGTGAACGAAGTTAATTTAAAAAAATGCTCCAAAAATAATAGAGATGTTCATTGGAGCATATATTGAAGGACTGGTTTTCTTCTTTAAGGGGAGTGTATCAGGAAGAAGAGAGAACTTTGGGGGCTAGCTAGCTAGCTCAATTGGCTGGATGACTATGGAGTAGAATAAAGTCAACAATGTGGGTTCAATCCCGATACTGTCTGTGGTAGGTCTATGTTTTAAGTGTTTCTGTGTGTGTGTGTCTCTCTCTCCATAATGGAGAAAGATGCCTATGCCCTTTGTGGATAATGGATAAATACCATTAAGCTGTGAGATGCAAATAAAAAGTTGTGGAATATATACATTACTGTTTTGTTTAAAGAAATATCTTGCAACATAACAGCCTTAATATATTCAATGACTTAATGCAAGGGACAGTGAAAATGTAGAATGAACTGTCAGGGGAGGCTTTAGGGACTGATAGCTTCAGCAAATTCAAAAGCGATGGTAAGTACCTAGAGAGAAAAATAGCATTATGGCATATGAGACATACTGTGGGATTCAAGACTATATAATGCAGGGACTGACTGGCTTGGTTCCAATGGTATTTCCCAGTACTGTTTATTTCACATGGTGGGTGTAATCTTGTGCAGAAAATCAGTTTCCTGATGACTACTGAAACCACGCTGTGAAGTGCTCAGATATTTAAAGGTGGGTCGAGCTCTCTTGCATAGGTTTGCATGTAATGCACGTCCTTTAAATCTCATCAGAATGATGTGCTCTTTCCCATTGAGTTACCAATGTGTGCGAAGCACATGCCTCCACAACTGCGTGGGAGTGGGGTGCAGCAGGCGAGAGAGTTGAAGGTGAGTTGCTGCTGCTTCCGCATTTCTGAGGAGCAGTGTTCATAGGATTCCTACAGTGTGGAAACGGGCCCTTCGGCCCAACAAGTCCACACTGACCCTCAGAAGAGTAACCCATCTAGGCGCATTTCCCTGAACTTATTACTCTACATTTGCCCTGACTAATGCACCCGACTACACATCCCTGAACACTACAGGCAATTTAGCAGGGCCAATTCACCTGGCCTGCACATTTTATACTGTGGGAGGAAACCAGAGCACCCGGAGGAAACCCAAGCAGACATGGAGAGAATGTGCAAACTCCACACAGTCACCCGAGGCTGGAATCGAACCCGGGTCCCTGGCGCTGTGTGCCAGCAGTGCAAACCACTGAGCCACCATGCTGCCCCCCCTTCCATGGTGATCAAGATTAGATGACAGCAAGCAAAAAGCAACAGAGCAGAGATCTCTGAGATAGGAAGAGATGCTGTCCAAGAGAGGGAAGAACAGAGGGAAGAACAGAGGGACAAAGGCCGTCCGAGGGACAGAAACTGATTGAGGAAGGTGGATCTCTGAGATAGGGAGGGATTCGGAGAATGAAGCTGTCTAAGGCAGGGAAGGAGGGAAGTAAGCGGGAAGGGGGCTAACCGAGGGGTAGGGTGTGCAGGCAAAGGCGGGGAGTTGTCTGAGTCAGGGAGAAAAAGAATGGATGCTGTCCCAAAACAGGGAGAGGGAGAGGAAGCAAAACCAGGAGGTCCTGGCAAAACTCTACAGGTCTGTCAGCATCTGTGCTTCAAGTTAACTCGGCCTTCTTCTCACAGCTGCTCCAAGCAACTGGCAACAATTGCCAACAATTTTCATTTTTGCTTCAGATCTACAGCATCTGCAAATCTTCCTTGAATTTTCGAGAGGGAGGAAGGCTTTGTTAAACAGGGAGGGAATGAGGGAGGCCATTCAAGGCATGGACGGGGCTAAGAAGGAAGGTGGGAGGCCCTCTGAGGCAGCAAGGGAGGGAGAACGTTTGAGGCAGAAGGTAGGGGGACCCTTGTTAAACTCAGGCTCAAAGGTGGTCAGTTCAACAGTGACAGAGGGACATTGCACTGTCATGGGTTCCAATGCCAAGTTCACTGTCCATTCACTAGTTCTGATAACAAGAAGTGATCTCAGCAGTCAGCCTCCAGGTGAGTGTGGATCACACTGGGGAGGATTGTGTTCATGGGGCTGCTGGATGTTAAGTATTAGGCTTTACATTGAGCTGACTTGCTTAGGCCAGCAGGGGGCTGGGGGCGGATCTCGAAGGATATTCTGACCAGATTGTTCCCTGCAATTTGTTCAAATAATTCAGGCAGATAAATGTGACCTTCACCTATTTGGCTAGAAGATCAGGTCAAAAGCTCAGAATCCAGCAGCAACTAACTCTCATCCTGCCTCCTCAAAGCACATCCACTATTTACAAGGCACAAGTCAAGAGTGTGATGGGATACTTGTCTGGATGGGTGCAGCTCCAACAACACTCAAGAAGCTTGATACATCCCGGTCAAAGCAACTTCCTTGGTTGGCACCACATCTTTAAACATTCAAACCATCTGTTACTGATGCTGAGATGCAGCAATATACGCATCAACAAGATGTATTGCAGAAACTGCAGATGTTCATCAAGGTTCCTTACATAGCATCTTCTGAACCAATGAGTCCTCAGACAGGATCTTCCAAATACATGGCCACTTTTACCAATAAAGACTAGTGTAGCAGATACATAGGAATGCCTCCAGTTCCAAGTTCCCCTCCAAGCCACTCACCATCCTGACATGGAAATATATCGCTGTTCCTTCACTGTCACTGGGTCAAAATCCTGGAATTCCCTCCCTAACAGCATTGTGATCTGATCTACATCAAAGGGACTGTGATGTGCTGTTCAGAACAGCAAGTGATCTTGTAAAAGTCATTACTGATGCCTGAAGCCAGACAGCCTGAGCAGTGGGATTTTCTTCCAGTGCAGCTTTTCCAAAAAGTGCAATCGGCAACGGACTGCACATGAGCTGCCATGAGCTCTTAGAGATCAGCCATAGCATTCGTTTACAGAAAGCAGGTTCACTCTGTGAATGTGTAACTTGTCTGTGATCTCAGGAAAGAAATCTTTCTAGGGTCTCCATGGAGCTCTTGTCCGCAATGCGCCCAGCCTCACCAACTCGCAAGTGTCACCCACTCATCAAATGCAGCGTTGGCTCCTTAGTTACAGGGGATACCTACAGGAGAGACATCTACTCGCACAGTGCAGATTCCATAACATGCAGCAGAAGATATCTACAGCATCCCCTTAACAAGGGCTTTCACAGAGCAGATCTCTGGACTGCGAATGAAGAAGTCACGCTGCTCCCACTATTCAGTTAAAGGGCTTCACCAGGATGAAGGTCCAGGATTGTGGTCTGCTGTGTCCTACCCAACCTCACCCACGGTCATTCACTCAGGAGCGATTCACTGAGGGGGGAAATGGAGACTCCACACCTCTCCTCTGATGAGAACGAAGGGGAAGATGGCACTTGGTGATGAGGGAGAGGCGGCTGCAGCTGCACTGGCAGATGCAAGGTGGTAGACAGAGCCGTGTCAAGGGAGTGAAAGGTCCCTGGAGTGTAGCAGAGTAGGTCCTGAGTGGCAGAGCAGGTCCAGGCTGCAAATGATGTACTCCTGCTCCTGATTTATGCGCCTGTGACTTCCTCATTAGCACAGCTTCCAGGAGAAGTCAGACTTCTCTGTGCCACGAGTCATTGTTCCACACTGGCTGGGAACCAGGGCATTCCCTGGTGGGCTCACATCTTTATTTTATTGCACTGTCCTGGGGGCTGCGTTAGTTCTTACATTTGCACTTCCGCACTGTTGGCATCATGATCCTGTGTAAGGGCCAGTCTGAAATAATCCTCTTTGTGCTCAATGTGCCACTCAGAGAAAACCGCAGTGTCTTTGCCAGCAGGACAGGGACCTCACCTGGATAGCTCCGCACATTCCTGTGACCTTGGGCACCTGGCTCCTCACACATGCTGTCAGGTGGCATAACCACTTGTACTGTGGCAGTAATACACACACGTCTCACTAACTCATTCATCAAACGGGGACAGTGGCTTGCAAAGAACTCCATCAGGCGGATACAAGTGAGACCGAGCTGCCAATGCTACTGAGATGGCAGCCACACAGGCATGATAATCAGATAAACACTCCCTGCTGGCTGGCCAGATGTGCTGGAAGGCTTCGGTTTTACAAATGCTGCCCACAGCTTAAGCCTGAACATGCTCAGTGATGTCACTACCATTGATCTGACATTATAAATATTGTATCCCTGGCTCCACGTCATCCAGAACTGATCAGCATTGAGGTACAATCCACTTGAATGCATGCAGCCATTGCAGCAGCTCGCATTCAAATGAAAATACAACAAATATTCATGTGGAAATGAACATATACTGACTAGGCTGTTTCACATACACAGTGAGTAGTTGCCCATGTTACATCTCAGCCATTAGAACTTGTTGATCTTTCTTTTCCTAATAATATGCCTTGGAGTTGGAGGCAGCTGCTGATTGCTAGGGCCCGTCCATTGCCTTGGATAGCCTGAGGCCTATACTATTGCTGAGGGTCTTCTGCACAAATGCAGATGCACCCTCCTTGGTCTTATCTGTTGGTCTTGATCTGGCAATTGGGAGAGTGGAGCCAGAGCAGCAGAGCACCCTGGAGGGCCCTGGCATGAAGTGCCTAGGATATCCTGTTGGCGTTTCCATTCCCTGTCGGTGGGGCAATGTGTTCCTCCATGACTACTCAAAGAGAAGGCGTATCTAGAAAGAGTCACATCCTCAAAGGTGGTACTTTATAGGAAGCCAGAACTGGGATTGACTGCTTCCTCTTCTGGGATTTGCTGCAAGAATCTGATTGATATTCTTTAGTCAACAATGTTTGCAGCATTAGACCTGTGTGTCCATTTATCAATAACAGACCAGAGGTTACCTGAGATTTTTTTTCTCCCTGTCCTCTCTGGCAAGTGCAGTGGCCACCTCCACAAAAGGGATGGGAATTCTTCTATCAGGAGGTCCTTCTTCAGTCAGACTGTGTCCCCTCTAACTCTCCACCCTTTTTTTCTGCAGCCAGACATTCATGGCATGAGGTGGCTCCCAAATATTCGATCTGCATCTTCTATCTGCGAACGAGGCCTGCACTCTAGACTCCTGTTTGACGTCTCCACCACTATTGCTGTTGTGAATGTCATTTAGCAATGATGAGGCAGCACTTTTGTAGAGTGCAGATTGGTAGAAACAATGACTGCAGATGCTGGAAACCAGATTCTGGATTAGAGTGGTGCTCGAAAAGCACAGCAGTTCAGGCAGCATCCGAGGAGCAGTAATATCGACGTTTCAGGCAAAAGCCCTTCATTAGGAATACAGGCAGAGTGCCTGAAGGGTGG
>NC_057714.1:100365148-100537808 GCF_004010195.1 Chiloscyllium plagiosum | reverse complement strand
TGATAGGTCAGGGAGGAGGGTGGAGTGGATAGGTGGAAAAGAAGATAGACAGGTAGGACAAGTCATGGGGACAGTGCTGAGTTGGAAGTTTGGAACTGGGGTGAGGTGGGGGAGGGGAAATTCACGTCAGGCTCACTGAAGTCAAGTTCAGAACGCCTCATCTTCTGCCTCGGAACACTTCAACCCCAGGGCATCAATGTGGACTTCAACAGTTTCCTCATTTCCCCTTCCCCCACCTCACCCCAGTTCCAAACGTCCAGTTCAGCACTGTCCCCATGACTTGTCCTACCTGCCTATCTTCTTTTCCACCTATCCGACCTATCACTTTCATCCCCACCCCACTCACCTACTGTATTCTATGCCCCCACCCTCCTCTCCTTTATCTCTCCACCCTTCAGGCACTCTGCCTGTATTCCTGGTGAAGGGCTTTTGACCAAAACGTCGATTCTACTGCTCCTCGGATGCTGCCTGAACTGCTGTGCTTTTCCAGCACCACTAATCCAGAATAGAGTACAGATTGTTCATCTTTTCTCAGCAGTGGACCCGGATCTGTGTGCGCCACATTGGTACTGACCTGCAATGCTATTTCCTTCTAGTCTGCATTGATCAGCTGGGAGAACGTAAGAACAGGAGTAGGCCTCTTGCTGAGAAAGGTGAACCTTCAGCTTTCCTGGATGGCCTGGAGGAGAGTCTGAAATAAGGGGCTGCTGTATCAACAACAGGATGCACCATGTCTTCTTCGAGACATCCCAGATCGATGGCTTTTTAGTTCAATGATCTTTACATCAAGGAAGGAAGACTGTCAAACATTGTGTCCGTGCCAGTCAACAAAGATCTGACCACACAAATCCTATTTTCTAATTCTTGGCCCACTGCCCTGGAGGGTGGAGCAATGTGTGAATATGTAAATACTGATTAAATATTACAAGAGTTTCTGAGTTACCTTTTTTTTCAGATGGTGAGTTCCACATTATCATCAGCCTCCAGATGAAAAAATGCACCTCAACTTTCCTGTTAGTCTTCTCGCTCTTACCTTAAATATATTATATTCATTGAGGACTGCAGGCATCTCTTCCGGGTCCATGTTTAGATTATTTCTATGGTCCCCAATAGGTCCAACTCTTTCTCTTGCTCTTTCCATATTTTAAAAATCCCCTTGGCTTTCCCATTATTCTAGCCGCCAGGATCTGGGTGCAATGTCAGCTTCTACTCAGGGAGTCGGGGAGATGCCCCTATTTGCAGGGAATGAATGGCCAAGTATCCTTAAGGGTACTTGGACCTTCTGACCTTTGATCCGACCTTTTACCCTGGGGGCTTCGACTTCATTCCAGTCTTTCCCATATGATTGGCCACGCCACTTGCACATGCACATCCAATTGGGTGGCAGTCACATGGCCCAGAATGACCTGCCACCCCACACTCCCACTCCCTGAGTTCATTTCCCTACTGTTGCCACTAACCTGGGTACTAATGGAAGAATCCATCACATAACACAGCCCCTCCAGTAATACCCACAACCTGGGATGCTCATTGTTCATCACCTTAGCCTTTCGTACATGCAAACGTACTCACGCAAGTCACGCTTTCAAGGTGAGAAGTGAAAAGTTTAAAGGGGATATATGCGGCAAGTACTTTACACAGAGGGTGGTGGGCGTCGGGATTGCATTGCCAGCAGAGGTGGTAGAGGCAGGCATGGTAGATTCATTTAAGATGCGTCTGGACAGATGCATGAGTAGGTGGGGAGCAGAGAGATACAGTTGCTTAGGAATTGGGCGACAGGTTTAGACAGTAGATTTGGATCGGTTCAGGCTTGGAGGGCCGAAGGGCCTGTTCCTGGGCTGGAAATGTTCTTTGTTCTTTCTTTGTTCTCTTTGATCTTTGTTTAAATCTTTCACGTCACCAATCGCTCATATTGTCAAATCTCCTTCCTTTTGCATTACAAAAAGGGAAGCCATCAACAAGAAAGTAACATTTTGGTCCTAATCTTTCACCAGGACATTTTTACTATAAATCTGGTCACGGTCAGATATTCAGAAAACTTCCTACACCATGAATGGTATTTCTGGAATCTGTACAGCATTTAACTTGAAAGAAGGCAAATTAAAGGAATAGAAAATACAATGTGCAGATATTTGTGAATTGCAGCCATTTTGGTGCAGGGAGATTTATTCTCCAAATGATCATTATTTTTTATCTTTTTAAAAATTCTTTAGTGTAATGTAGGCATCATTGGCAAGGACAGAACTTACAACCCATCCCTAATTACCCTCAAACTTGCTAGACCACTTCACGGTACAGTTAGAGACAACCATTTCACTGCAGGTCTGGAATCAAATGTAAGGTAGACCAGGTAAGGATGGCAGATTTCCTTCCCTTGTGGCCTTCTGAGTTTTGCTAATTCGATGGATTTTTACAATAATCGATAGTTTCATCATGGTAATGTTTCTAAAGGTCGTTGTGTCTTTCAGTGCTGGCTCAGCTGGAATTGAAGGAGAATGGGACATGATTAGAAGCAGCGAAAGGGTGAATACAGGACTAATAAGAAAGATCGTTGAACTCGAGAAATGGTTTTTCAGGTAAGGCGGCACTCAAACTAAAACCTCTGCACTTGTTTTAGATGTTATTAGAAGCTAGGATGGAGAACATTAATATGTTGGAATGAATAGACTCCCACATCCTGACTTCTCTGTAGGATCTTGTAAAGTTTGCTTTTCTTGCACATATCAATTATTCTGCAAATTGACCTTCAGAGTTCCAGAATTGTGTTATCACTGCGACAATGGATGTTTAGTTCTTTGGTTGTCTGGTACTGATGACTCACACTTATAGTTTCAGGCATTCAAAGTAAAACTCATATTTGTGTCTGACTGCAGAATTAGCCTCACTGACGCATTCTATTTTATACTCAACACATTCTCCATTACATCCAACTGGTTACCTTTCAAGAGCCCCAACATCAGGAGAGAAACAACCTGCATTTAAATGAGCTCAGGGTGTCACAAGCTATGAAGTGAATTAAAAGTGCAGTAAGTGGTTCAATGTAGGAAATGTGACAACTAAAAAGCAGCAAACAAAACAACAATGAAACGAAGACTGTATCATCTGCTTTCATGATAAACATGGAGATACAGAGATAAATATAGCTCAGAAATTTGGGGAGGTGGTGGGGAGGGGATGATCTCCACTGATTGCCTTTGAGTGCTGTAGGATCTTTTGCATCCATGGCTGTGTAACCTTTAATTTTCTTTTGTGGTGTATGGTCGATTCATTTGAATATACAGGTCACTGCCAATTTTTTTCAGCAGCTGTTTATTTGTGGTGATTTGAAGGGACTCACGTACACACATTCTGCAGGGGATTTTTTTTTAAATTATTCATTGGATGAGGTCATCACCGGCTAGGTCAGCACTTAGTGCCCGTCCCTAAATGCCCAGAGGGTGGGTCTGGAATCATGTGAGGCCAGACCAGGTAAGCGTGGCAGTGTTGCTGTCATTTGTGAACCAGATGGGTTTTTAAAAATATTGATTTTTTTTATTCACTGGTGGGATGTGGGTATCGCTGGCTGGCCAGCATTTAATGCCCGGCCCTAGAAGAGATTTCGTATCGATTGGTACAATTGAGTGGCTTGCTAGGCCATTTCCGAGGGCAACTGAGAGTCAACCACATTGCTGTGGGTCTGGAGTCTGAGGTAGGCCAGACCAGGCGAGGATGTCAGATTTCCTTCTTTAAAAAACATTAGTCATGATCCACATCAAATCTTAATTTCTAGATTTTTTCAAATTAAATTCAAATTCCAAAATCTGCTTTGGCAAGATTCAAACCCAGGTCCACAGAACATTGCTGGGGTCTCTGAATTAACAGTCCAGCATTAATCGCATTAGGCCGTCACCTTTCCTTATGTTGCTGAGTGGCTGCCTAACCTTGCAACTGAGACAGGCACACTGTCCATGGGGCCTTGATTCCATGTCTTTGCTGAAAGACAGTGCCTTTAACAGTACAACAGTGAAGTTCAGCTGCTCCAGGATGCCTAAGTCTCTAAAATGGGACTTGAACCCAGCACCTTGTAGCTAAGCAGCATTACAGCTACTACTAATCAATGACTGATACTTGGAAGTACAAAAATAATGGTCTGGAATTTCCAATGTAACTAACAACAGCATCAAAACTTATTATAGGAACACACAAACAAGGAATATAGGAGCAGAGGTAGACCACCTGCTCTGCCATTCGGTAAGATCATGGCTGATCTGTTTCAAGTTTCACATTCGCATCTTGAATTCCTTACCTGACAAGAATCTATTTTCCTCTGTCTTAAAAATATTCAACACTTCCTCACCCTCATTTTAGGGAATCATCTTTTGTACGTTTTAATGACATCACATCTCATTCTTCAAAATTCTAAAGAATACAGACCTCATTTGTTCATTCCCTTTTCACAGGACAGAAAAGTCCGATGAACCTTCATTGAAGTCTTTGCTATCTCCCACCTTCCCACATTTGATCCCTTATCCCTACCATTTAGTTTAAAATACTCTTTAATTCCTAATTATTTGGTTCACAATACTGGGCCAGCACTGTTCAGATATCAACTGTGCCATCAGTACAGCCTCCACATTCCCCTTAACTGATGACAACAATCCACAAAATAGAACCCACTTCTCCCATTTTAAGCCATGCTTTCATCTCTAACATTATCTACCCTATGCCAATTTACACATGGCTCAGTTTACCCAGAGATTATAACCTTTGAGGTTCTACATTTCAATTCAGTGCTTCATGCCTTATACTCTCTATGCTGAATGCTTTCCTAGTTGTACCTATGTCATTGGTACCAACATGAGCCATGATTACCTCTTTCACTGCACGTTCCTCTCCGGGGCTGAGCAGATGTCCTGAACTGTGGCACCAGACGGCTGTCTAGATGCTTGCTCTTTGATGCAGGGAATGGGTTCATCCCTTCACTATACTCTAACCTATTACTCTCACCTAGATTCCTTGCTGCTCCTGAACCGGGTTACCATCGTCAGTTTACACATGCAACTCGCAGCCTCCATTCTCATCCAAGCATCTTGAGACAATCACAAACTACTAGGCGACTGCAGAGGCTCCTGCTCTCTGGATCCCTTAGCCTGCTTCACTCAGAGTCACACTCTCGTGCTCCTAACCAAATCCTATCTTATCCTAAATGGCGTGACTATTGCCTGGTGCAAAGCCTTCCCCCTCCCTGATATATTGCTGTGTCTGTAGCTTAGCCGCCAGCTCATAAACTCTAACCTGAAACTGCTTCAAACACCGACTGCAGACACGTTTGCCCTGGATCACAATGGTATTAGGAGCTCCCATATGCTTCAGCTTTGACACATCAACTGAGCTGCCATCCGTAATGGCTTTTAATTATTTACTTACATTAAAAGTTGCATCCTGCCTGCTAATTCTGTTTTCCATGCCAGCAACTCACGGTTCAGCTCTATATCTGCTGCTGAGTGGCAGCAAACTCAACGGCAGCCAAAACACATGTAAAGCTAGGAATGACTAAACATCTCCTAAAGGAAAGGGACATTGTAGCTGCAGAAAGATGTTCAACTGGCCGGGAATCGTTTGTGCATAAACTAGATGCTACACTGCCTGCAATTTAAATTTTGCCTTTAAAGACGCTAACCTCCCTTTCGTGTTGGCCATCATTTTGTTTTATGCTTGTTCACAGATTCTGGAACCCTTGAAAGGGTTCATAAAAGATTTACAAGGATGTTGCCATGGTTGGAGGGCTTGAGCTATAGGGAGAAGCTGAACAGGCTGGGGCTGTTTTCCCTGGAGCATTGGAGGCTGAGGGTGACCTTACAGAGGTTTATAAAATCATGAGGGGCATAGATAGGGTGAAAGTACAAGATCTTTTCTCCAGGGTAGGAGAGTCCAGAACTAGAGGGCATAGGTTTAAGGTGAGGGGGAAAGGTTTAAAAGGGATCTAAAAGGCAACATTTTCACGCAGAAGGTGGTGAGTGTATGGAATGAGCTGCCAGGGGAAGTGATGGAGGCTGGTACAATTATAATACTTGAAAGGCATCTGGATGGGGATATGAACAGCAAGGGTTTACAGAGATATGGGCCAAATGGTGGCAAATGGGACTAGATTAATTTAGGATATCTAGTCAGCATGGATGAGTTGGACCGAAGGGGCTGTTTCCATGTTGTATAACTCCATGACCACATGATATAATAAAATCATAGTACAATTAGAATAGAATCCTTAAACTGTGAAATGAGGCCATTTGGCCCATCGATTTTTACCTCTAACCTGGCAAAAAGACCTTGGCTACTGATCCAATCCATGTCCCTCCTGATTTTATAAACCTCTGGAAGGTCTCCCACAACCTCCAACATTCCAAGGAAAAAAGCCTCAGCCTCTCCCTTGCAGGTCACCTCCAACCCTGGCAACATCCTCGTAAATTTTTCTGAACTCTTTCAAATTTAACAAAATCCTTCCTGTACCAGGGAGACCAGAATTGAACCAGTATTATAAAAGTGGCTTCACCAATGTAATGCACAGCCATAACATGACATCCCAACTCCTATACTCAATGCACTGACCAATAAAAGCAAGTGTGCCAAATGCCTTCTTCACCACCTTGTCTACCTGCAACTCCACTTTCAAGGAACCCTGCACGCCTAGGTCTCTTTGTTCGGCAACAATCTCCAGGGCCCCACCATTAACTATATAAGACCTACCCTGGTTTGCCTTGCCAAAATAAAGCACTTCACATTTATCTAAATTAAACCCAATGTATCACTCCTCGGCTCATTTGCCCATCTGATCCAGGTGCCGTAATATTCTGAGATAACCTTCTTCAATGTCCACTACATCACCACTTCTGATGTAACCTGCAAACTTACTAACTATATCTGCTGTATTCACATCTAAATCATTTGTATAAATGATGAAAAGCAGAAGATCCAGCATTGATCCTTGTGCTACACTGCTGATCACAGGCCTCCCCAGTCTGAAAAATTCCCCAAAACCATCCTTTGTCTCCTACTGATTCCTGGAGAAGGGCTCATGCCCGAAACGTTGATTCTCCTGCTCCTTGGATGCTGCCTGACCTGCTGCGCTTTTCCAGCAACACATTTTCAACTCCTACTGTCAAACCAACTTTGTATCCAATTAAGACCATATGACCATTAGACCTAGAAGTGGAAGTAAGGCCATTCAGCCCATCAAGTCCACTCTGCCATTCAATCATGGCTGGTGGGCATTTCAATGCCACTTACCTGCACTCTCTCCGTATCCCTTAATTCCTTGCGAGATTAAGAATTTATCAATTTCTGTCTTGAAGACATTTAATGTCCCAGCCTCCACTACGCTCTGTGGCAATGAATTCCACAGGCCCACCACTCTCTGGCTGAAGAAATGTCTCCTCATTTCCGTTCTAAATTGACCCCCTCTAATTCTAAGGTTGTGCCCACAAATCCTAGTATCCCCGCCTGACTGAAACAATTTCCCAGCGTCCATCCTTTCTAAGCCATGCATTATCTTGTAAGTTTCTATTAGATCTCCCCTCAACCTTCTAAACTCTAATGATACAATCCCAGGATCCTCAGCCGTTCATCATATGTTAGGCCTCCCATTCCAGGGATCATCCATGTCAATCTCTGCTGGACACGCTCCAGTGTCAGTTGTCCTTCCTGAGATGTGGGGCCCAAAACTGGACACAGTATTCCAACCAGAGCTTTGTAAAGTCTCAGTAGCACATTGCTGCTTTTACATTCCAACCGTCTTGAGATAAATGACAACATTACATTTGCATTCTTACCAAGGACTCAACCTGCAAGTCAACCTTCAGCAAATCCTGAACTAGCACTCCCTGATCCCTTTGTACTTTGGTTTTAGGAATTTTCTCACTGTTTAGAAAATAATCCCTGTGTTCTTTTTTCCAAAGGACAAGACCTTGCATTTGCTCACATTGAATTTCATCAGCCATTTCTTGGACGATTTTCCTAAACTGTCTAAATCTTTCTGCAGCCTCCCCACCTCCTCAGAACTACCTGCCTGTCCACCTAACTTCGCATCATCGGCGAACTTCGCCAGATGCCCAAGTCCCTTTTTCCAGATCACTAGTATATAAAGTGAACTAACTCCCCCTGGATTCCATGTGATCTAACCTTGCTAACAGGTCTAACCATGTAGAACCTTGTAGAATGCCTTGCTGAAGTCCATATTAACAGCATCTGCATCAGTAAAGGATCCTGGTTTTGATGTGTGGAGAAACTGCATCTTTTGGTGCAAAACCAGGGGACACAGAGTTAAGGCAATTGATAACATGAGGAAACAGTTGATTTTATTTTATTCATTGTATCTATGTACAGTGAAAAGCTTTGTTTGTACGCAGATCATAGTAAGCAAGGATGTACAGATCATAGGGTGCTTGGACAGAATTTGCACTGCAGCAAATTTTCGGGAATTGGTATATCCAACAGTATGACAGAGACAGATTTAATTAACACTTTCAAAGTGGAATTAGATAATTATCAGAGGAGAAAAAAGAATTGCATGGATGCTAGGAAAAAGCAGGATGAGGTTGGGAGGGTGGGACTAGCTGAATTGGTACAAGCACAATAGGCTGAATCACCTCTTTATGTGCTGTAACCATTCTTTGACTCTACAGTTCCACTAACACCTCTGTCACTATTAAGTGTCCCATTCTAAACATCAATCTGCCTGTCTTTGCTAACTATAACAATCTAACATGCTGACTGCCCAATTCAATTTAGGTATCACATTTAATGACGGGAACAATTTGAATTCATATTGCTTCCATAACATAGTAAAATCTCCCAAAATATTTCACAGGAGCATTATATTAGCCATGCAAAAACAATATTGATACAGGAAACAGATAGGTTTTAAGGACTGTCTTACAGGAGGCAGAAAGACTTAGGGAGGGAATTCCATCGTGTAGGTCTTTGGCTGCTTAAGAAACATGACCAAAAGTAGGATGTGCAGAAGGCCAGAATTAAAGAAGTACAGAGTTCACCTCAGAAGATTATAGAGCGAGAAGAAAGGAGAGTCAGGAGTTGGCGGGATTTGGAAACAAGAAAAAAAAATCAATGTGAGCAATTGCTGACTGCCAGTTAACATAATCCAGCGAACATGTGACAAGTGATAGGACTTTGTGTGAGTTAAGTACAGTCAGGAGGGTATAGCTTGAATTCAAGTTTATGAAACCTGGAAATTGGGAGGTCAGCCAGAAGAGCATTCAAAGACTAACAGTATCAAATTCATTGGATGATGCTGAAACTCAGAGGGAGCTGGAACAGGAGAACTCATTTCCTGGCGTGTTGGACATTGGTTAGAATGGAACCAACTAAAAGTGATACCATCCAGCTGGATGACCAAGGAAGAAAATGGTAGGTTAAAGGTAGATCAACTGACAGTGAGGTTCCAGGTTTAGGGTTTTCTATGGTTCTTTAGTCTATAGTCCTGGCATTACCACCCATTTCCAGCATTCCTGACCAAGCAGGATAGATGAGTGTGATCATGATCTTACACCTGCTTTGTGAAGCCGCTGTTTTTAAGGGACCCTGGCAAGGGTCAGAATGGAACCATTGTACAACTGCTGTGGGGAGATTGACAAGGTAGCATCTTGGTGGAGTGCAGCATCAAGAAGCCCAAGTAAAATTCAAGTCGAAGGGGATCAAAGTGAAAACTCTCCAGTAAATAGGGTCACACCTGGAAGAAAGGCTGTGCTGTGCTTGTTAGAGGTCAATCAACTCAGCCACAAGACATCAGGAATTCCTCAGGGTAGTGTCATGGACCCCAAATATCTTCAGGTGCTTCATCAACAACCATCATAAGTTCAGAAGTGAGGATGTTTGTTGATGATGGTAAATGTTCAGCAGAATTTGCAACTGCTCAGACACTTAAGCAGTTTGTGTGCGTAAGCAGCAAAACCTAGAAAGACAAGGGTAGTGAACGTATGGGAACCTCATCCACCTGCAAGTTCCACTCCATGCCACACATCATCCTGACGTTTGGAACTATACCAACTGATCCTTTATTTTCTAAACATTTAACTAACACAACCTGTTCAGAGATGTTATTGCACAGCTCTGGAGCAGGTGGGACTTGAAACCAGTCCTCTTGGTCCAGGGGTTGGGAAACTATCACTGCATCATTTCTTCATTGTTGCTGGGTCAATATTTTCTAACTCCCCCCTGAACAGTACCAACTCCCTCCCTAATTCCCATAGTCCCATAATTCCCTCCCATAGTCAGTCGAATCTCTGAGGGTGACGAAACAGATTACAGACAGGAGGTGGAAGAATGGCACACTGCGAACAACCTAGCTCTCAATGCCGGCAAAACCACGGAACTCATTATTGACTTTCGGCGGGATGTTACTCATGCCTCCCTACACATTAACAGTATAGAGCTGGAACGAGTGGAGAGTGTCAAGCTCCTGGGAGTGGTCATCCACAACAAGCTTTCTTGGACTCTTCATATGGACGCACTGGTTACAAAGGCCCAACAACTTTTCTTCTTCCTCAGGCAGCTGAGGAAATTTGGCATGATGGTGAATACCTTTGCCAATTTTTACAGGTGCACCATTGAGAGCATTCTGTCTGGATGTATCACTACCTGGTATGGCAACTGTACCATTCAAGATTGGAGACGGCTACAGAGAGTGGTGAACTCTGCCTGGACAATCACAAAGGCCAACCTCCCATCTATAGAATCCATCTACCAGGCCTGCTGTCAAGGAAAGGCTGCCAGCATTCTCAAAGATCCATCCCACCCTGGCAATGTTTTTCTACAACCTCTACTACTGGGGAGAAGGTACACATGCACCAGCCAGTTTCAAAACAGTTTCTACCCTACTGTTGTAAGAATACTGAATGGACTCACAAACTCTTCACATTTGCCTGTACTCATGTTTTTGTTTTTGCTGCTGTTTCCCTATTATTTACTTA
Source organism: Chiloscyllium plagiosum (assembly GCF_004010195.1). Lineage (NCBI taxonomy): Eukaryota > Metazoa > Chordata > Chondrichthyes > Orectolobiformes > Hemiscylliidae > Chiloscyllium > Chiloscyllium plagiosum. The sequence goes on along the minus strand of NC_057714.1, from coordinate 100,526,847 downwards.
TCTATGCTATTTAACTATGTGGTCTGCCTGCATTGCTCGCAAGACAAAGCTTTTCACTGTGCCTCGGTACACTTGACAATAAATTCAATTCAATTTAATAATTGCAAAGTTCAAGAAGGCAATTCACCACCACTTTTCCAAAGGCAATTAGGATGGGCAATAAATGCTGGCCCAACCAGTGATGTCCTAATCCTGTTAATGAATAGGAAAAATCCTGTCAAAGAATAAATAAATAAAGAACAAAAATTAAAACGAGCAGGCCATGCACTCTGAATAAAATTTGGAGGACACTGCCTTGGAAATGCACTACTGTACAGCAGATTCTGTAGACGTCAGAGGCAGATCCCTGAAGGAGCTGTAGCTGAAGAGGTTCCGGGCTGCAGTGGCCTAACCCATTTCAGCAGGTATTGTTCCAGGAGGTTTCTTCTTATTTGTAACTCTCCTCCTGACTCCACAAAGCCCATCCACAAGGCAGAGGTCAGAAATGTGATGGAACACTTTCCAGTTGCTGGGATGAGTGCATCTCAAACAAATCTCAAGAAGCTTGTAATATAATGTAAAGTAGCCAGCTTGCTGGGGCTCTCAACCCTCTATCTTCAACATTCATACCCTTCACCAACAATGCACAGTGGCAGCTGTGTGCCATCTTCATAATGCACTGTCATGACTCACCCTGTTTCTTTAGACAGCACCTTCTAAACACACAGCCTCTTGTAGTTAGAAGGGCAAGACCAATAGGTGCTTTGGAACACCATCACCTACAAGCTCCTCATCCAAACTTGGAACAATCTCTGTTTCTTCGCACTGGCTAGGTCAATGCCTTGGAATTTCCTTGCTATGGGTTTCCCATACCCCAGGGATCGCAGTGGGTCAAGGAGGCAGCTCATCACTTACTGCTCAAGGGCAACAAGGGAAGAATGATAAATGCTGGCCCAGTCAGTGACACCAAGCATCACACAAATGATTAAAAAGTAAGTTTGGGATCTCTCTCTACATTCCCTCTGGCCTGTGCAGTGGAGGTGGCAGCAGAGAAGACAGCTGCAATTACCGCTGTTTGTGGTGTTTGCTACACTGCTACTCCTTTTGCTCTTCACTGGAGGTCCAAGATGGAACTATTTAGAAGGCTGAAAGCTAAGGAAATAAAAATTAAAGGGCAGTAGCAGAAATGGGCTGAGCAGTTTCCATGAGCAAAAGTCTTACACCCGGGCAAAGGAGCAGCTGAAACATCTGTCTTTTTCAGTCCTGTCAATTTCTCAGCTTGTGGACCCTGCACTTTCCTCTCACCTCATTTTAAACCTTGCGAGTGTCACACAACTCAGAGAACCAGCAGCAGCCAAGGCCAGAATCTAAGGTTAATACAGCTGGCTTCAAGCATACACTTCATCGTCGATGTGCCTGTCCCACAAGGGGTTCCCCTGTGTCTAACAAACAATAGCAAGTTCAATGTGGACGTCAGTGGCTTCCTGCCATCTTCTGGACACAACCACAATTCTTGCTTCTTTGACTTCCCGCATGAAGTGATAGATGCCCACTCTGGCGAGTCAAATCTCTCCCACGCCACCCCCGAACTCCCACCAAACTTCCCAAGTCTTCTTCCATAAGGCATTCAAACAGCCACCACCAACCCACCCCCACCCTGAAATCTCGATACAATACTTAATTTACTAATTTCTTCACATGCCCATCCCATCTTACATATTCACACACTAGCTTCCCGGTTTCCCATACACACTAGAACCTTCCAGTGCCTGCAATAACAACTTTAAACGACCACGTTTTGACACACTTTAGGGAGTGTGTGATGGCAAAATCCAGCACAAAAGAGCAGAGGGTAAACAAAATACAAATGATAGCGAAAGAAAAAGGGCCAATTCAAATACAACAATGTGGCAGTCTTACTTTCATGACTGCTTTGTACTGAAGAAAAAGAATAAGTGGAGAATGTAGATAAGCTGCTGAAGGCGGTGTGGCCGCTGTGAGCACAGGCTGTGTAAAAGGAAGTCACAATGGCCACACTACTTCCTCATTTGCTGGAGGTTTTCAGCTGTCATGGTGACAGCAGGCCTCCTGACTCCACAGATTATGATGTTGCCCACAGGGAATTTGAGGTAACTCATTTTGCTGCTGTCAAGGATAATGGTGGCAAGCAGAGATCCACTGCCTTCAGCACAGATAAAGCAAAGAACTTTGCTCGCCGTGCACTGCCTAGGGAAAGACTGTTTCTGACCAGTTAGTAAGTGTAATGCCTTAAGATTACAGGCGAGGAATCCTCCCACTGCTCTCATTTTTACCTCCCTGTCAAGTTTGCTTCTCTCTCACACTCTCTTTCAATAGTAGAGTGACAGGGAGGGTATGGCTTATTTACAAAGTGATCTACGAGTAGTGGATGTTGTGTTTTCCTTAGCCCCTGCCTACTATTTTCTTATTTGACAATGCTGCTTTGGTTGATGTTGATGCATTGGGCAGCTCTCTCCTACGTAGATCAGCATCAATAACCATCAATTTAAAACTGAGTACAAAGAGGGTACTGAGACTGGAACAGCTGCTTAAAAACGTTATTCATTTGTGTTCACATTTCATTTGTCTTCATCAGTTCCGACACTGAGCAAACCCCCATTAAAAAGCTCGCTTATTCATTAGTCAGCATCATTAACAATCCTGAAATGCAGTATGGTAACCAAATCACACCAGTGTGTTTGTTTGAAGCCATATAAAAGTTGTTAAGAAGTCACTATGTGCTGGCTTAGTTCAGTTAGTAGCACCCGTACCTGTTCAGCAGAAAAGAATGTGGGATTAAGGTCTTAAATTTGGTCCTCAAAGCTGTTGTGTTATACAGGGGTGAATTATTGGAAAACATCCCAAATGAGTAACACAGCCAAAGAAGTACCTCTGAGGTCATACCACTGTTGCAATGTCTGAAAGATTTCCCAGCGAGACAATAATCAGATCCCCTTTAGTTTCAACAACACTGGTTAAAGGCTAATTACTGACCGGGACAAATACAAATCATTTCTTCTGATGATCAGAGGAGATTCACAGGATGAAATAGCTATCTGGCTATTAATAGAGAGAACCTAGAAGGAATTGCAGTAATTAAATAATATCAGGTTAAAAGGAAACATTCTGGTTCAGAACTTTTCAACATTTTGAGTGGAACAGCAGCATAAAGAGGCTCATCATGTCTCGTATCTCTGTGAAAATCTGCCTGTCGGTGAATTACCTCATGTTTTCCCACCAAGTTTGAAGTCACCTCAATCCTTTTCCCACCTCTAACTTTCATCCACTGGAACCCAATTTAGCTCTTTTGCATGGGGTAGGGCTATTTTAATGAACAGATTCAGCACCATTTCTGCCTTTACACCAGATCTGAAATGACACAAAATTATAGGCAAACTTTCAGGGACAGACAGATCCAAATTAATGTTATATTTCAATTTTCTTTCAGCAACTTGTTTGAATGTGAGTGTTTATATTATCTTTATTCTTAGAGGGTCTATTTTTGGGCAACTTAATCTGTTGCCATTCAATTCAATTCAATTCCACATTTTTTTGGCGGACCTTGCTGGTTCTATAAATATAAGAAATAAGAAAACAATAGGATCTCGATGGTGAAGTTCATTAAATGGTGCAATAACAATTCGCTTAAATTGAATAAATGCAAGATGAAAGAACTGGTTATAGGTTTTTGGAAGAACATCAGCTAATAATATTGTTCTTGTGAAGATTCATGATATGGGCATTGAAAACGTTACCACCTACAAGTACCAATGTGTCAAAGTACAATGCACAGCATGGCACTGCTGCCTCACAACATTAGGGACCTGAGTTGAATTCCAGCCTCAGGCAATTGTCTGTGTGGAGTTTGCTTATTCTCCCTGTGTCTGCTTGGTTTTTTTTCTGGGTGCTCTGGTTTTCTCCCACAGTCCAAAGCTTTGCAGGTTGGGTGGATTGGTCATGGGAGATGTAGGCTGGGGTCTAGATTAGAGTGGTGCTGGAAAAGCACAGCAGTTCAGGCAGCATCTGGGAAGCAGTAAAATCGATGTTTCGGGCAAAAGCCCTTCATCAGCTGTGCTTTTCCAGCACCACTCTAATCTAGACTCTGGTTTCCAGCATCTGCAGTCATTGTTTTTACCTAGATGTAGGCTGGGGGGGTGGAGGGAGGGGGCCTGGGTGGGATGCTGTTTGGAGGGGTGGTGTGGACTAATTGGGCCAAATGACCTGCTTCCACACTGTAAGAATTCTTCTTTCTAAAAGAAAGCATGGCAGCAAAGGGATATACTACATAATTATACCACCTCAGAAAACAAATCCTTTTGAATAGGTGGCACGGTAGCTCAGTGGTTAGCACGGCTGCCTCACAGCACCAGGGACTTGGGTTTGATTCCAGCGTCAGACAACTGACTGTGTGGAGTTTGCACATTCTCCCTGTGTCTGCATGGGTTTCCTCTGGGTGCTCCAGTTGCCTCCCACAGTCTGAAAATGTGCAAGTTAGGTGAATTGGCCTTACTAAATTGTCCACAGTGTTCAGGGGTGTGTAGGTTAGGTGCATCGTTCCAGGATAAATATAGGGTAAGGGAATGGGTCTGGGTGGGTTACTTTTCGGAGGGTCAGTGTGGATTTGTTGAGCAGAAGGGCCTGTTTCCACATTGTAGGGAGTCTATATTCTATACATAATACAATCTAGAATCACAAACTCCTCGGTACAGATGTAATCGAGAGTGTGATCCCTTTTGGGTAGCCTGGTATTGTTGACCTTGGAATGTAGACTCATTGAGTCATACAGCATAGAAACAGGCCCTTTGGTCCGTCTACGCCAACCGACACACTCCAAGCTTCGTAAGAGTGCTGAGATTACTGAACAACACAGGAAGGTTATTTGATATTCAGATCTTGATGAGACATTCTCTCAAAGAACTCTGCTGAAAGTAAAGAGCATCAGGAACAATGAGATGACTCCTTTTCTCAGTATTACTGTCGGATGTATTCAAGAAAGAGGCTGCAAACCCTCAGGTGCAGGGCATGTTGGCTCCTCAACTCATTTGTGTCTTCTGTAAGAATTTGAAACATGAGTGTAATGTATGGATCAGGATAAGCACTCAGGTTAGGACTTACATGAAGTTAATTCATTGGAAACATTTTTTAGTGCATTTTAGTTAGATCTCTGTGGCATGGTAACTTTCTTCTTTTTACTTATATCATTCATTTTTAAAAATGTTTTCTTAACAAACAAGTAATTTAGAACACAAAGCTTCTACTGTTACATTTTCTGAAGCAGGAATGTGGTTAAATGTGTGCAGATAATGGCCCGAAGTCTTCAACATTCTAATGTTCATAACACCGATGGGTAATGAGGGAATTAAAGAGGTGCTTTAGTGCATCACTGCCGTGTTTGATTTTTAGGGAGTTTATTTAAAGTTATGATCTAAGCTAATGAGATCCTCAGGAAATTCCAAAGTTGGCATGAGCTAAATCGCAGAGAAACCAGAGCAAATTTGAGATTCTGGCCAAGATGTAAGAGAAAACAAATTGTCTGTGGAAGACCACATGGTTAAATGGCAATTAGCTGCTGCCCAACTCTACCTTGATGGTAGCTGAAGAAATATTTGGATTCAACCCATTCAATAATGTGTCAGGTGCGTTCTTTTAAAAATAAATATAAATATGATGTGCAGCTCATCTGATTTTTCCCTATTGCATATTAGTTGATGTTAATTAATTTTGACTATAGCTGACTCCAGTGCCAACATCATGTTCTCTAATGCACAAAGCATTCAACAAGTCCACTGCAACGTTGGATGCTAATCCCGAGGATGTAACCACTTAGTTGCTGTTAAATAACTCTGCTGTCTGGAGCTGCAAACCAGCTGAGTCTGGAGTCTTGAAGGTCATTAGAGATGTGTACCAATAAACACACGCAAACACACACAGCAATCAGATTAGCAGACAAAGAGGTTGCCACAGCGACTGTGAGGACACGAGCTCGCCTGTGTTGAAGTTTAATTTTAAATGTTTTTTCCTTGGAGCTGTTTGCATGGAAGGCAAGTGGATGCAGGAGCTCGGAGCTGCAGCAAGCTTTGAAAGCTCTAGTGCTTGTCGGAAGCTCAGCCAATTAATGCGAGGAGAATTGAGCCAGTTACAAAGTATCTGGCAACACAGTGCTTAGTAATTAGGCCCCTTTTGTGATGTAAATGTTGCATATCGTGCATCAGGAACTCAGAAAAAGCAATGTGCTGCACATAAAAATGTGAATTGAATTTCCAAAGGGGAAGAGGAAAGCTGCAAGGTGATACCAATCATATTCACAGCATGGGTATTGCCTCTTGCTGTGTGGCGTAAACCAATCTTCAGCAAAGAATGCTGTCCTTACAGATCACTGCTCGGGACAAACTGCTGTTTGTCTTGGTCCTGACATACAGCTGCCTCAACCCAAAGCCAAGGGAACCCGAAGCAGATGTGTGACTGTGTCCAACTCCCCCTCCCACAGACACACACAGACACATACAGCTGCTTTGAGGGCAGCATGCAGCCGCACACATAGACTAGGTGTACAAGAAGGATCTCATGGGTAGTGCCCATCTCACCAGCAGCCAAGCAATGTCTTGGTGTTTGTTGCAAAGTTCTGGTGGTAAGGCATTCTGCCAAATGACTTTGACAGTCTGCCCAGGGAATCACATGGTAGCCGCAGTTGAGAAAGACCATTTTTTGAGATCTTTCTGCCAAATTTAATTGGGGATCCGTTCAGTTAGCAGACCCTCCCAATGCCTCAAATGCATGTAAATGTAATGCTGTACATGTAAGAGATGTCTTTCGTTTGTTGGATGGAGTCAAACTCCAATGTTTTTTGTTTCCTTGATATGCTACTATACAGAATTGAACTGCTTTTGTGACTATGTATTGTATATACATAAAGATATTCTTAAAAAGAAAGTATATTTTTTAAATAAAAAAGGCCAAGACCAAACATGTTATCTCAACCAGCAAATACATGTGGCCTTGTCTAAGAATGGGAGTTGCCATTATAAACAATGCCAATGCACAACAGCAATGTAAAAATGTAGAACTCCAGCAATGTCATGTAAAATCTTGCAAACTTAATTTTTGGACTATAAAAATCTTGACCTGTCTCTAAGTTTTTTTTTCACTTGTTTCTTGATAAAATGTCCAAGAGCAAAGGGGGAAGATTATTTATTTGCAAGAAGTTGTTAATGCTCTGAAACGCACTCTCTGAAAGGGTGATGGAAGCAGGTCCGATAGCAACTTTCTACAGGGAGTTGGAAATTTGTTGGAGTTATAGATGAATTGTGATAGAAAGGGTCCAGTTGGATATCTCTCAAAGAGCTGTTGTGCGCATGTTGGGCCATATATCCTTCACTGCTCTATGGCTGAATGGCTGTAAAAAGATCAAACATTTTTAAATCCTATCAACAGAAGACACAATCAAGCTGTCATTTGGAAGCAAAATCTGGAGTGCGTGCACAGAAATCTTAAGAGGAACATTTTCAGGTTACTGTCTTGTTCAGTGTTGCAAGCTTTAAAGGATCCAGAGCTGAGCTGTATGCGTCCAAATGATGAAGTGACAAGCATGAAGACCACTTGCCTGGCAAAAATTATTTTCTCAACTCAGTGACACGAGTTAGTGTTATTACGTCAGCCAGTGTCTAATCTAACAGTTGGGAGTACTGCTGCTACACAAGAAAGCAGACAAATATAGGATGGGAAAGTGGTGATTCTCAGTTTTGCTCCAACCACCTCATCATCTCTCTGGAGAATGCCTAATTGAAAGGGAGCCCTGCTGCTGTGGCTCACACAATGGCTGAACTAGGCTCTGCCAGTGCTGTGCAAATGCTGTTAAGTATTCTATATTTGAGCAAATGGCAAACAAGAAGTACTCCAACTCTAAGCTGCTTCATAACTTCCCAGCAACATTTAATTCAACTGGCATTTATATAACACTGGTGACATTGAGAAACATCATAAGGTGATTCACGAAGACAAAAGACAAAAAAAAGAACACTGAACCAGGGTAGATCAAGATAATTTAGTAGGAGAATTGTAATGGTACTAACCCATTAATTCAGAGGCTTAGATTAGTGGTGAAATGAGCTCATATCCCACCATGATAGATGGGCAAATTTAAGTTTGCATAAGCCATTGAAGGCAGCAAAACAGATTGAGAATGTGGTCAATAAAGCATACAGTATCCTGAGATTTATTAACAGTTGCATAAAGTACAAAGAGCAAGGGAGCTATGTTGAACTTGTATAAGTTGCACCTTTGGTTTCAGCTGGAATGCAGCATCTATGTCTGAGCTTGGCACTTTAGGAAGAATATGAAGGCATTTGAGTGGATGTGGTAAAGGTTCCCGAGAAAGGAGCCAGGGAAAAGGAACTACAATTATAAAAACAGACTGGAGAAGTTAGAACTGTTTTCCTTAGAGAAAAGATGGCCTGGAGGAGATTTGATTGAAGAATTCAAAATCATTAAGGGACTAGATTGAGTAGATATGAGAAACCATTCCCACTCATGAAAGCATTGAGAATGAGAGGGAACAGATTTGACATCATTAGTAAAGAAGCAAAGGTGATCTGAGAAGAAATGTTTTCATGCAGTCAGTGGTTAGAAACTCGAAAACACTGCTTCAGTCTGTGATGGAGATGGGATAAACCTCCAAAGGGGGTTAACAGTTAACAGAAAAGGAAGAATGTGCAGGTTTAGGGGACAAAAGTGAATGAATGAATGATTTAATGTAGCAAATATCCAGGGAGATGCAGTGAAAAGTGTTCTATCACCACAATCTCACACCATTTTGAGGTACAAAAGACTAAGAAGAAAGCATTTGAATAGAGTTTATTTTCATCAACTGGGATCCCACACACGGCTCCACGACTTTTATGCTGGGCCTACCACAGCTGGGAGCCCCTGCTCTGGGCACCAACACTGCCACATTCGACAACCCACTGCCACTGAAAGAGTCCACACTTCGGGCTTACTGCTGCCAACAGTCCCCATTCTGCCATCACTAGAGTCAATGCCCTGCTGCTATTCCAGAAGTCTATGCATCGGGCCTACAAGCCAGGAGTCACTGCCAACGGTGGGGGAAATGGCACGAGGTGAACTGTCCATTCACAGAACTGATGCAGAGACAATGGGCCCGATGGCCTCCTACTGCACTGTAGACATTTTATGATTGTATAGGAGATACTTCGGGGCCTCGGGGGATAAGATGAATTGTCAAAAGCTGGATCAGAGGTGAGCTTTAAGCAAGGTGCGAAAGGGGGAGGGGGATGTGGAAGAGTTTAAGAGAAGGGTTTCCAGAGTATGGGATTTAGTCAAATCAAAGACTGAACCCTCCTTGATATTCCTCATTATCTTAAGAAATGTGAGTGCAGGTCAAAGATATTACTGAGATATTACTTAACCTGAAAAGGAATTGTGCTGTGAAAGCCTGTGATTTCAAATAAACCTGTTGGACTATAACCTAGTGTCACGTAACTTCTGACCTTGCTACTGTGAAACATCTCAGGTCCAGAGATGGCTGATGATGGGAGACTGGCAGGGAGATTATTGGACTAGCCAAGACTGGAGGTGACAGAATTATGGGTGAATGTAGCAGCAGCAGCAGCTGAGGTGCATAATTAGGCGCTGAGGGAACATCTCTGGTCTGCAAGCACCAAACAACCCCACCGCCCTGTGGCCAACCACTTCAACTCCCCCATGGGCGTGCAAGTCCTGGCCCCGCTCCACTGCCAAATCAAAGCTACCTGCCAACTAGAGGAAAAACACCTCATCTTCTGTCTTAGGAACCAACAACCACACGGCATCAACATTGACTTCTCCAGTTTCCATATCTCCCCACCCCCACCTCATCCCAACGCCAACTCTCTAACTCAGCACTGCCCTCTTGACCTGTCCATCTTCCTTCCCACCTATCTGCTCCACCCTCCCACTGACCTATCACAATTACCTCCCACCTGCATCCACCTATTGCCTTCCCACCTACCTTCCGTCAGCCCCACTCCCACCCCACTATTTATCTCTCATCCCCCTTCCCCTTCCACATTCCTGATAGACGACTTATGCCCGAAACGTCGACTCTCCTGCTTCTCAAATGCTGCCTGACCGGCTGTGCTTTTCCAGTGACTCTGACTCTCCAGTGTCTGCAGTGCTCACTTTCTCCTTGTTACTGAGATAGGAGAAGGATAAAGCCATGACGGTATATAAGCATGAGGATGAGGTTTTTACATTGGTGACTTTGAGAGGCTACTCAAATCAAGAAACTCTGAGGTTTTGGAAAAGCAAGACTTGAAAAAGGCCACAGGCTGTGATAGATGTGCTAAGGTTTATGGAGAATGCATGATGGGAGACTGGCAGGGAGATTACTGGACTAGCCAAGTCTAGAGGTGACAAAATTATGGGCGAATGTAGCAGCAGCAGCAACAGAGGTGCATAATTAGGTGATGTTATACCGACGGACATAGGCAGTTCTTATATTGGAGGAAATATGGCATCAGGAATTTGTACAGCTGAGCTGTGAATACACCGATCAAGTATTCGAGATAAAACAACATTAAATCCCCTTTTCTTGCAATTAAAAAAATGCATGAAGTAGTAAGAGTGTTTATGAAGCTGTTGGATCACTATCAAAGCACAACTGTTTCACTGGGACTGTAAGAACTGCCAGCCAATTGGAGAGCAGGAGCTTTAGGCCCCAAGGCCCCAGCAATCTCCCCCCTTGCCTCCCTCAGTATCCTGGGAGAGCTCCCATCAGGCCTATGGACTTATCTTAATGTTTTTCAAGACATCCAACATCTCCTCCTCCTTCATATTGACATACCCCAGTGTGTCAGCCCTAACCTTACCATCATCCATGTCCTTCTCCTTGAGAATACTGATGCAAAATACTCATTAAGGACCTCATCCGCTTCCACAGCTCCAGGCATAAGTTCCCTCCTTTGTCTTTGAGTGGACATACCCTTCCCTAGCTATCCTCTTGTTTCCAATATACGTATACAATGGCTTGGGATTCTCCTTAATTCTACTTGCCAAGGACATTTCATGGTCCTTTTTAACCCTTCTATTCCTTGTGCAATTTTCTACCCAGTTTCCTTTCTACTCAGTGTCTTGTCTGATTTCAGCTTCCTAAACCTTACATTTGCTTCCTTTATCTTTTTGACTGAACTTTAATTATCTCTTTTATTTTAATTCATTCATGGGATGAAGGAGTTACTTGCTAGACCAATATTTATTGCCCATCCTTAATTGTCCAGAAGACAGTTAAGAGTCAACCACATTGATGTGAGTCTGCAGTCACATGTAGGCCAGACTAGGTGAGAGTGGCAGGAGCAAATTACTACAGAAACATGAAATGCTGGAGATCACAGCGGGTCGGGCAGCATCCATGGAGAGAGTGCAAGCTAACGTTTTGAGTCTAGATGATTCTTCATCAGAGCTCATCTAGTCATTTAGGCTTAAAATGTTAGCTTGCTTTCTCTCCATCGATGCTGCCCGACCCACTGTGATCTCAGTTAAGGATGGCAGTTTCTTTCCATGAAGGGCATCAGTAAACAAGATGAGTAATTCCAACAATGAAAGATGGACTCGTGGTCATCATTAGACTCTTAATTCCAGACATTTCTTGAATTCAAATTCTACCATCTGCAGTGGCAGAATTGAAACCCAGCTCCCCAGAAGATTACTGGGTCTCTGGATTAACAGTGCAGCAATAATACCACAAGGCCAGCGCTTCCCCCTTCTTATCATCCATGGTTCCTGAATCATGCCATTCTTATCTTTCATTCTCACAGGAACATCTTGGTCCTGAACTCTGATCAACAAAACTCCACATGCCAGATGTGGATTTATCCTCAGTCACTCCCGATCTAACTTCTCCCATTCCTGCCTAATACAGTTGTAACTAGCTTTCTCTCAATTTAACACTTCCACCTGAGAACCAGTCTTATCCTTAAGCATAACTTTCTTAAAAGTTAAAGATTTACGATCAATCTTCCCAAAATGCTGCCCCCACTGAAACTTTGATCATCTGGCCATGCTCATTCCCTAATATGGTCCCTTCCCTAGTTGGACTATCTACATCTTGTTTCACAAAAGCCTCCTAACAAATAATGCTCAATCTGAGCCCCTGGCACTAAGGAAGTCCCAGTTAATACTGATGAAGTTAAAATCACCTACTACCACAACCCTAGTGTTCTCACTCTTTCTATGATCTGCTTACGTATCTGTTTCACTATCTCCTGCTGGCTATTGGGAGGTCTCTAGTATAACCCTATCACAGTGATTGCACCTTTCTTATTTGTGGTGCTACCCATATGGCCTCACTGGATGAACCCACCAAAATGTCTTCTCTCAGTGTAGCCTCGACAGCATCCTTAATCCCTCAGTGCAAACCTCAGCCCACCCATCCACCTCTTTTTTTATCTCTCTCTATCAAGCCTGAAACATCTAAACATGGAATGTTAAGCTGTCAATCCTGCCCTTCTTCCAACCACGTTTCTGTAATTGCTACCACATCATAATTCCATGTAGGCTCTAAGCTCAGCTGCCTTACCTCTTATACTCCTTTCATTAAAATAACCCATACTTCAAACTGCCAGTCCTGTCATGTGCATTAACCTGGCTATGTCTGCTCCTCCTATTAGACTTACTTAACTTAATCTCTATCTTCTCCTCTATCACCCTACATGCTGACCTACTGCTCTGGTTCCCATCCCCTGCCTCACTAGCTTAAACCCTCCCGAGTGGCGCTAGTGAACCTCCCTGCAGGGATATTGGTGGCCCTCCATGTTAGATGCGGCCCATCCTTTTGCACAGGTCCCGTGTGCCCTGGAAAAGATTCCAATGATGCCTTCTGAAACCTTCCCTCCTCCACCAGCCCTTCATCCACACATTCAACTGTTTTATCTTCCTATTTTTAGCGCACGACACAGGAAGTAATCCCGAGATTACAACCCTAGAGGTCCTGCTTTTCAACTTTCTACCCATCTCCCCTTTGTAGAACCTTGCCTGGAGGGGCTGTTGGTACCAATATGGACCACAATTGTAGACTGCTTACCCTTCCCTTTCCGAATATCTTGTGCCTGCTCAGAGACATTCTTGATCCTGGCACCAGGGAAGCAACACACCATCCCTGTGAGTCTTTTACGGCCATAGAAATGCCTATTTGTGCCCCTCACTGTACATTCTCCTGTCACGACCACTTATCTATACAAAAACCCTTCCTGTTGTACAACAGTGCCACTGTTGTGGCTGCTGCTGCTTTCCCCTAAGAGGCCACCCCCTCCACTAGCAGTCTCCAAAACGTGGAGGGGAATAGCCAAAGGGGACTCCTGCATTGCCCGCCCGTCCCTCCTGGTAGTCACCCATCTATCTGGCTGAAACTTTGGTGCAACCACATCCCTGAAATTTCCATCTGTGAAATTATCTGCCTCCTGTACGCTCCTCAGTGAGTCCGACTGATCCTTGCCATCTGAGAGGAGCTGCAGGTGGACACACTTCCTGAAGTGACTTCTCCCTGATCTCCCACATCTCACAGGAGCAGCATATCACTCCACTGACTGGATTCCTACCCCTCTGGTAACTACTGGATGAAAAGAAAAGGCAAGACCTTACCTTGCTGCAATTTAATGTTGTTCGCCCTCCTCAAAGCAGGCTGACGCTCACCAAAATCTGCACTTTCACCTCAATAGCAGCACTTTGACCTCACAGCTGAGGCTCCAAACCCAAATTTTCTAACTGCCCTCTCTCTTTGTCTCTTTTCCAAAGTGGGCAAAATTACTGAGGCAGAAAGGCACAATACAACATCAGAAGCTCAGTCAAAATAAAAGCAAGGATGTAAACAGTCTGGCTTAATCTCAGATATATTTTTATTTATCATTGGGTGTGGATATCACTGGTTGGGCCAGCATTTATTGCCTGTCCCTAGTTGTCCTTAAGAAGGTGATAGTGAGCTGCCTTCTTGAACAACTGTATGTTGATGAGGCTCATTGCCTCAGATTTTAGCATCGATTTCAATTTAACTCTGACTGTGGGGTGAATTTTCCAAGGCTCAGGAAACAGCAGTTAACGAAGGCCAGTACTGGCAACTGCAGTGGATAGGTGCTTTTCCAGCACTGCTTGTGGGCCAAGAGGAACGGAAATTTTTGCCTCCCCTAGTTTCTCCCCCCTTACAACTGTCCAACCTCATCCCTCCGATCTAATGTCACCCATCGGAATTTGGTATCTCACTTGAATATTGTTGTCCTCCCCGATTGTTCTTTTTCCTCACCCTTTTCTTGTCTCCAGCTGGTTTCCCCACCTAGCAGTTTCTCAGACGATATCCTGCCGCTGAATTTGCCCTCGCCTGTACTTGCGATTCTTTTTGGTCTCTGACGTCACTCTCATCAACTCCCTGTAAGTATTTGCCAATGTTTCTGAAGAATGGTCCAAATACAATCTTGAAACATGGTGCTTTTATTAGTTGAGCAACGTCCAGGCTAAGTGAAAATCAAATTCAGGTTAAAATCAATTTGTTCCCCCTAAATGTTCCCCTCTATTTTCCAATTTTCAGGTCTTTACTGCTTCACCCTCTTTTTAAAGAAAGACTAGGTGCATACTTAGCACCTTTCAATAATAAATGATGTCCCAATGCACTTTGCTGTCAACAAAGTATTTCTGAATTGTTGCCATGGCTGTAATATAAGAACACAGCAGTCATCCATGCAGCAATCTCCCACAAACAATAAGGTGATAATTACTAGACAATTTGTGAAGTTGAGTAAGGGATAAATATTCACAAAGGCACCAGAGATAATTTCCCTGCACTTCTCTGAAATGGGACAATGGTAACATTTGCCACTCCACTCTTCTCCTGGTTCTAGTTTGGTTGGGGTTGCAGCTTGTTCCAGCAACACATCTCTAACAGGGCAACAAACTTACATTACAGCACAACAATCAGATCCATTGTGCAAAGATCCTTCAATACAATTTCAATTTCCACAGAATTCCTCAAGTGTGCAGCTCCAAACCATCAAAGCAGGTAATTTTTTCACAGTCATCAGTTAAGATGTGGGATTCATTCAATCTGAATAATAGTAGCCTTATGGACCAGATCAAACCCTCTCAAAATATACCAAGGAGAGTACATGAAGGTTAAAAGAGTGACCAGGGGAGAGAATAGGGCCTGTTAAAAGACCAACAAGGTCATCTGTGTGTGCTCTAATCCCCAGCATCTGCAGTCCTCACTTTCTCCATCTGTGTGTGAAGCCATAAGAGATAGGTAAGATCCTAAAGAAGATTTATTTTCAGTATTTACTATTGAGAAAGGCATGGATGCTGGGGAATTTGGAGAAATAAACAATGATGTCTTGAAGAGAGTCCACATTGCAGAAGAGGAGGTGTTGGAAATCTTGAAACACATCAAGGCAGAATAATCCCTGGGACCTGATGAAGTGTATCCCAAGACTTCGTGGGAAGCGAGGGAGGAATTTGCCGGGCCCCTGGTGGAGACATTTGTATCATCAACAGGTATGGGTGAAGTGCCCGAAGATTGGAGGTGGCTAAAGTTGTGCCATTGGTTGAGAAAGGCTGCAGAAAAATGCTTAGGTGAACCTTTTTGGTGGGTAAGTTGTTAGAGGGCATTCTGAGGCATTTGGAGAGGCAAGGACTCAATACAAGGACAGTCAGCATGACTGTGTGCATGGGAAATTGTGGCTCACAAATTTGAATGAGATTTCTTCTGAAGGGGTGATCAAGAAAGTAGGTGGTGCAGCTGACATTATCTACATGGATTTTAGCAAGACCATTGAAAAGGTTGAGGAAGGTTAAATCTCATGGGATCCAGGGAGAGCTAGCCCACTGGAAACAAAATTGGCTCGACGGTAGAAGACAGGGTGGTGGTAGAAGGTTGTTTTTTCAGATTGCAGGCCTGTGACCAACGCTGGACCCCAATGACTGGTGCTGGGTCCACTGTTATTCATCATTTACAAAAATGATTTGAATGAATGGTAGGTATAGGGAATGTTGATGACTAAAGAAATTGAGGGTTTGGTTTAGAAAAAGAAGGAAGCATATGTCAGGTATAGACCGGATAGATCGAGTGAATCCTTAGAAGAGTATAAAGACAGTAGGAGTATACTTAGGAGGGAAGTCAGGAGGGCAAAAAGGGGACATGAAATAGCTTTGGCAAATAGAATTAAGGAGAATCCAAAGGGTTTTTACAAATACATTAAGGACAAAAGGGTAACTAAGGCCCCTCAAAGATCAGCAAGGCAGCCTTTGTGTGGAGCCACAGAAAATGGGAGAGATACTAAACGATTCTAGATTAGAGTGGTGCTGGAAAAGCACAGCAGTTCAGGCAGCATCCGAGGAGCAGTAAAATCCTCCTCGGATGCTGCCTGAACTGCTGTGCTTTTCCAGCACCACTCTAATCTAGAATCTGGTTTCCAGCATCTGCAGTCCTTGTTTTTACCGAGATACTCAACGAGTATTTTGCATCAGTATTTACTGTGAAAAAGGACATGGAAAATATAGAAAGTAGCGAAATACATGGTGACACCTTGCAAAATGTCCATATTACAGAGGAGGAAGTGCTGGATGTCTTGAAACACAAAGGTGGATAAATCCCCAGGACCTGATCAGGTGTACTCTAGAACTCTGTGGGAAGCTAGGGAAGTGATTGCTGGCTCACTATAGACCAGTGAGCCTGACGTCGGAGGTGGGCAAGTTGTTGGAGGGAATCCTGAGGGACAGGATGTACATGTATTTGGAAAGGCAGGGACTGATTAGGGAAAATCAACATGGCTTTGTGCATGGGAAATCATATCTCACAAGCTTGATTGAGTTTTTTGAAGAAGTAACAAAGAGGATTGATGAGAGCAGAGTGGTAGATGTGATTTATATGGACTTCAGTAAGGCGTTCGACAAGATTTCCCATGGAAAACTGATTAGCAAGGTTAGATCTCACAGAATACAGGGAGAACGAGCCATTTGGATACAGAACTGGCTCAAAGGTAGAGGACAGAGAGTGGTGGTGGAGGGTTGTTGTTTTTCAGACTGGAGGTCTGTGACCAGTGGAGTGCCACAAGGATTGGTGCTGGGTCCTCTACTATTTGTCATTTCTATAAATGATTTGGATGCGAGCATAAGAGGTATAGTTAGTACGTTTGCAGATGACACCAAAATTGGAGGTTTAGTGAACAGTGAAGAAGGTTACCTCAGATTACAACAGGATCTGGACCAGATGGGCCAATGGGCTGAGAAATGGCAGATTGGAGTTTAATTCAGATAAATGCGAGGTGTTCCTTGAACGTGGAGTCGCAAGTAGATAGGATAGTGAAGAAGGAGTTTGGTATGCTTTCCTTTATTGGTCAGTATTGAGTATTGAGTACAGGAGTTGAGAGGTCATGTTGCGGCTGTACAGGACATTGGTTAGGCCACTGTTGGAATATTGCGTGCAATTGGTCTCCCTCCTATCAGAAAGATGTTGTGAAACTTGAAAGGGTTCAGAAAAGATTTACAAGGATATTGCCAGAGTTGGAGTATTTGAGCTATAGGGAGAGGCTGAACAGGGTGGGGGTGTTTTCCCTGAGCGTTGGAGGCTAAGGGGTGACCTTATAGAGTTTTACAAAATTATGAGGGGCATGGATAGGATAAATAGACAAAGTCTTTCCCTGCGGTCGGGGAGTCCAGAACTAGAGGGCATAGGTTTAGGGTGAGAGGGGAAAGATATAAAAAAGACCTAAGGGGCAGCTTTTTCACGCAGTGGGTGGTACGTGTATGGAATGAGCTGCCAGAGAAAGTGGTGGAGGCTGGTACAATTGCAACATTTAAGAGGCATTTGGATGGGTATATGAATAGGAAGGGTTTGGAGGGATATGGGCCAGCTGCTGGCAGTGGGACTAGATTGGGTTGGGATATCTGGTCAGCATGGATGGGTTGGACCAAAGGGTCTGTTTCCATGCTGTACATCTCTATGACACTATGAAAATTTAGCAAGTATCATTAGTAAGTTTGCAGATGACATCAAGTTTGGTGGTATAGTGGACAGTGAAGAAGATTACCTGGGAATGCAGCAAGATCTTGATCAAGTGGGCCACTGGGCTGAGGAATAGCAGATGGAGTTAAATTTAGATAAATGTAAGGTATTGCATTTTGGAGGTCAAACCAGGGCAGGACTTACACAGTCAATGGTAGGACCCTGGGGAGTATTACAGAGCAAAGAGATCTAGAGGTATAGGTTCATAGCTCCTTGAAAGTGGAGTCACAGGTAAACAGGGTGGTGAAGGTAGCTTTCGGCCTGCTTGCTTTCATCAGTCAGAGCATGGAGGAGAGGAGTTGGGACGTCTTGTTGCAGCTGTACAAGACATTGGTGAGGCCATGTTTGGAGTACTGCTTGTAGTATTGGTCGCCCTACTATAGAAAGAATATTACTAAACTATAAAGAGTGCAGAAAGCTTTAACTAGGATGCACTCTGGATTGGAAGGTTTGAGTTACAAGAAAAGGTTGGATAGGCTAGGACTTTTTCCCCTGGAGCTTGGGACCTTGTAGAGCTCGAAAAGTCATGAGGGGCATGGATAAAACAGATAGTCAATACCTTTTCCCCACGGTTGGGGATGTGTTGCTGGAAAAGCGCAGCAGGTCAGGCAGCATCCAAGGAGCAGGAGAATCGACGTTTTGGACATGAGCCCTTCTTCAGGAATGCCTGAAACGTTGATTCTCCTGCTCCTTGGATGCTGCCTGACCTGCTGTGCTTTTCTTGCAACACATTTTCAGCACTGATCTCCAGCATCTGCAGTCCTCACTTTCTCCCATGGTTGGGGAGTCTAAAACGAGAGGTCATAGGTTTGAAGTGAGAGAGGAGAGATGCAAAAGGGTCCAGAGGGATAATATTTCCACATAGAGAGTGGTGAGTATCTGGAACAGGATGTGAGAGGTAGTGGTGGAGGTGAATCCAATTTCATACTTTCAGAAACATTTAGAGAGGTATATGGATGGGATAAGTATAGAGGAAGATAGACCAACTGTAGGCAAATGGGACTAGTTTAATTGTTAAAACTGGGCACCATGAGCAAGTTGGGCCGAAGGGCCTATATTCTTGCTGTAGACCTCTGTGTTTCTGTGATGTAGCCTGGACCCTAACTTTTATTTTATTTAGAGGAAAGTGTAAGGCACTGTAATCCAGATGTGATTCAATTGGTCCACTCCTTGGTTTGAAGCAAAACACACTTTATTCTTACAACATAGTTAAAATATAAACATAAATTTAATTCTACCAAAATAGTACGTAAAATAACATATTATTTCATTACTATTTATTAAGTATTCCAATATAGCAGCTTCCCATAAACACACTCTTGGCAAAGCCAAGTTCAACAAAACAGATTTTCCTCACGTGCTATCTCCTCTCCAGTCCAGGAGAAAGGAACACTGAAACACACAATCTAGCAGCGGAGAGAGAGCCGTGTCTATCAGTTTCAATAGCCACCTCCAAACCCCAACTGAAAGCAAAGCTAAAACCCCAGACTGACTAACAGTCGTGTTGCTTTGGTCTCATTATAAACAAACACACTGGGAGCTCAAAGCTGATTACCCACGGTTTTCTGAAGCAGACACGTTGGCAGCATGGTGTCAACACCCCTCTTCAAGAGAAACAGTACAGAACAAATCTCTCTTAAAGGCACATATTTTCACAGGACTCTATAAAGAAAAAGACTGCACAGGAATGGAAGCTCTTATTGTGTCCCCTCCTTTATCCATCTTCTTCATACAATGTTTTGCTCATTGCTGAGTAAATGCTGCTCATTTCCTTATCCAACATCTCAGTGTCTATATTTTCCAGAGGACTAAGAACGAATTTCCTTTCCAATTTTTTATCCCTTGTACAAGAGAGAGGGGCCGAATATTACATCCCTATTCTGCTCCTCACAAGGAAGCAGTAATGGAATATCAGCTAGCATTTGCTACTCCCAACACGGTCTCCTTTACACTGGTAAGACCAAATGCAGACAGGGTGCCTGCATTGCAGAATGACCCTGACCTTCCAGTTCCTTGCCATGTCAATAAACCACCTTGCCCTAGTGCTAACATTTCTGTCTTGGAGCTGCTGCAATATTCCAGTGAAGCACAATGCAAGCTTAAGGAACAACATCTCATTTTCCGCTTAGACATTCTACAGCCTTGTGGTCTCAATATTGCATTGAATACCCTCAGAAACTGACTGCAAGATGTCTGCTCTCCATTTTTCTTACGTTCTCTTCCCCACTCCCTCACAGCCATGAGAGTTTGTGTCTTATATACTTTGCACTTAGCAGGAAGGACCAATTCTCTTCCTCTCATTATCTTAACTTACACTCTTTTCACATCCTCATATCTTCTTTCTCCGCTATGAACAAACCCTTTATCTTTTGAATAGGGCCTCTACATCATCTCCCCCCTTGCCCTCTGCAGCTGTCAAAAGTATAAAAAAGAACCTATTTTCCAACATCTTTCAGTTCAGAAAAATGGTCACACTAGTCTTGAAACATTAATTCCGCTTTCACTCCACAGATTCTGCCAGACCTGCTGAGTTTCTCCAGCATTCTCTGTACTTGGCTTCAGATTTCCAACATCCACAGTTTTCTGCTTTGATTAGGCATCTAGTTTGTGGGGTTCAGTTGCACAACGCCCAGAGGCTAGAAGTTCAAGTCCCATTCTGGTAAGATAAGAAAATTAATGTTGCGAATCTGGTAAATTTAGGGGCTATCATTTGAGAAATGAAAGATGATGAAATGTGGCCAGACTGCTGTAAAACGAACAAAGCGTGTTCATTGGTAAACTTCAGGTAAAGAAGCCTACAACTCCTGCACAATCTGGCCCTATAATTGTAGATAATTTCTCAGAGATGTTATTACAAACCACTGGAGAGGGTGGGACTTGACCCTGGGGCTCCTGGTTCAGTGGTAGGGAGACTATTACAGCATCACTAGAATTTAATTTTGGATATATTGGGTTCATATTGTACACTTGGCTTTTAAGTGTCATTTGAGGTCTAGGAAGACACTCAGAGAAAATAGGGAACACGCATGGTGGCTCAGTGGCTAGCACTGCACTGTCACAGTGATAGGAATCCGAGTTCAATTCCACCCTCGGGTGACTGTCTGGATGGAGTTTGTGCATTCTCCCCATGTTTTCTTGGATTTCCTGCGGGTGCTTCTGTTTCTTCCCACAGTCCAAAGATGTGCAGGTTCGGTGGCCTGGCCATGCTAAATTACCCATAATGTCTCGGGCTGTGCAGAAAGCCAATTGGAAATATGGGAAGGGGGTTGGGGTCGAGATGGGATGCTCTTTGGAGGGTCAGTGTGGACTTGAAGGGCTGAATGGCCTGCTTCCACACTGTAGGGATTCAATAAATACGGCTTTGCCAGTGTCATCTTTATCCTAAAATTTATAAAGGAAAATCTAAGAGCTCTTGGCGAAATAGAATCTATATGAATCATCCATTTCCAGTGCAACAACATGGGGACACAATCCAAACATGTATTTATATTACTGTCCGACAGCACTGTCATTTCAAAAGCAACAATTCAAATAGTTATATTTGATCATCCAAAAAAGACGACAGTTCTGAGCAGAGCCTTCCAACAGATTCAAAATAAGAAGGAATAGTTTCTGATTCTCACATATTAAAGGAAATAGAATCTTTTGTAAAACAATTGAAGCTGCAACTATTTTCTTTCGTTGCAAAGCAGCAGTTGAGATGCTAGACGCAATAGAGCTTGGTTTTGGTTCATCTATTTAACGCAGTTTCATTCTGGGAGACTGGTGCTGTGCTTTGACCCGTCATCAGAGAGCAAGCATATTGATTCGGATAGTAACCAGAGGCCAGGTGAATAACAAGATGCTGGAATATGTTTGTGATGCTTTTGAATTATTCATCATCCTTTATTTGTGTCTGAACGCAAGAATTACGTTCTGTATTTCAGTGTCACCTTTCCTAATTCCTCCCAAAATACAAACAACTGAAATGAAAATTGCTTTGTAGTAACTGAATATATTTTCATACCTTCCAAATACATGAGGTGCTGCTTCTTTTATATCTACTTTTAGAAATGAAAACATAAATGCTGAAAATAGGGAAAATACAAACTAAAATGCAGCAATGATAACAATAAATATTTAAAGCTTTCATTACTAGAACAACCCGACTCCAGTAAAACTAAACTGACAGTTTCAGTGATATGAGATAACCAAGTTATAGCAACATGGGGCTGACAGTCACACCACACATATCTGGAAATAGCAAAACAGGATGTCAGTCTCCCAGGGAAAACTCATCTGCATTGGCAGTTGACTTCTTTAAGGAATTAACAAATTAATTACCTAATGTACAACACTACCCCAGTTTGATTGAGAAAATGTAATTGTTGACTGAAATTGCAGATTTTGGATGAACGTGTATCTGTCAGTTTATAGCTGCTTACTGTGCAATTACATAAATGCTCAGTGAGAATTGGAAAAAATGCATTCTGTCACGTTTACAAACTAACAAAATTTCCACTGCAATTTCAGAGCTCTAAGAATTTTCAAATAACTGCTGCTAAAGAACACATTTAAGGAATATGCAGGTGCTTGGGGTTGATGCATAATCCAGATGATCCGATTTTAAAACATACAGCAATGACATGATGTTTCTTGACGTCTAAATGATTGAATCTCTGCTTTCACTGGACCCTGCGCCAGCTTACACCAAGTGATATCATTATGATTTGCCTTCTTATTATTAATCTAATTGGACACTGAGATTGATTGACGACAGCCCAGGGCAATTTTTAAGTTTCGCTGTTCCTTCACAAAATATTATTTAAAGAAATTAGGTAGGTCTTTCACTAATCCTTATTTGCAGATTATTTGACGTGCACTGAGGTGGTGCATATTATTCCAGAATGTACTATTCAGCTGCATTACACAAAAAGCTGTATTGCGTGGGAAAATGTTGGCAAGTCAAATCATGGAAAATCCAAAGACACTTTGACAGATATTGTATGATCCCAGCTGATAGTATTATTGAACAAATCAGATCCCAGAATGAAAACTGGCTCAATACATCACGTGCTCTTTGCCTTAATTTGCTTGGTAGTTAGTCCCTGAAACATATTCACTTGAGAGTTTTTCAACAACAGAACGTAAGTTTGTAACAAAAGAAAAATATAAAACAAGTGATAGTGATTTATTAGCCAGTTTAAAAAGATCTGAACAAGAAAAGCAAAAATATTTTTCAACACCTTTCCCAACATTATCTGTTACAGTGATACAAGTCCAGAAGTCCAAAAGAATCCAAAATAAAATTTCAATCCTTTTTACTTAACAGGCTTCTTCCAGTTTCTTTTCTATGGTGTGTGGAGACAATTTTATGATTCCTTTCCGAGTCTATGGGCAAAAAACATTCACAATTCTGAGATGTGGAGGTGCCGGTGCTGGACTGGGGTGGACAAAGTCAGAAGTCACACGACACCAGGTTATAGTCTGGCCGGTTTATTTGAAATCATAAGCTTTCGGAGCACTGCTCCTTTGTCAGGTGACTTCATCCGTTGGGCTATAACCTGGTGTCGTGTGACTTCTGACTTTATCCACAATTCTGAAGGCATAAACTGTCTCAGTTCTAACAACTTGATTTCTATATCTGCACTTCTACATCTGCACATCTGCCCCTCATAATCTTAACAGCTTATGTGACTGGAAAGCTGTTTCCACTCGGGTTCAACAGCATTCGGTTTTCCAGCTGTACCTGGTATGTACTCATGATATAGACATAAGTATAGGGGCAGAATGTAGAAATGTGCAGATGACATGAAAATGGCCACGTGCTGTATCACAGAACCACACTGTACAGAACAGGACCTTTAGCCCGTTGAGGATGCACCACCAAAAACTAATCCAAATCTACATTAGTCCCACTTTCCCACACTTGGCCCAGTGTCTTGAATGTTTTGACACTTCAAGCACTTATAAAAGTATCTTTTAAAAGTGCATTCCACACTCTCACCATCCACTGAGTCATAACATTTTCCCACAAATCCAGTCTAAACCTCCTGCCTTTCATCTTAAAGTTAAACCCCCTTGTTATTGACCCTTTGGCTAAGGGGAACGGCTGCTTTCTATCCACCCTGTCATGCCCCTCGTAATCCTGTACACCTCAATCAGGCCTCCTCTCAAACATCTCTGGTCCAAATTAAACCCAAGCTTATCCAGCTTCCCTTTAGAGCTGAAACACTCCATCCCAGGCAGCATCCTGGTCAATCTCCTCTGCATTCCATTCACTGCATCATATCCCTCGTATAGTGCAGTGACCAGAACTGCACACAGTATTCCAACTGTGCCCCAATTAAAGTTCTGTCCAGCTCCAACAGAACCTGCCCGCTCTTATCATCTATGACTGAGAAAGGCAAACATCCTGTATGCCTTCTTAGCTCCCCTATTAACCTGCCTTACTGCCTTCACAATCTGTGGACAAGCACCCCAAGATCTCCCTATTCCTTGGAGATTCCTAGTTTCCTGCCATTTACTGAATACTCTTTTGTCTTGTTACTTCTTCCTAAGTGCATCAAGTTATCAAGGTTAAATTCCATCTGCCATTGGTCAGCCCATTTGACCAACCTATCCATATTCTCCCATATCCCAAAAACTTCTTCTTCACTGACAACCACTTGGCCAATCTTCGCTCCATCTGTAAACATTCAATCATTACTCCCACATTTTCTTCTGTATTGCTCATATACATCACAAACATTAACGGACCCAGCACTGATCCCCTTTGTACACCACTGGACACTGGCCCTCACCCACACAAATAATCTTCTCCCACCACTCTCTGTATCCTATACATTGAGGGAAAAGATTGGAGACCGCAGGAAGCTACCAATAGACGACACTGATGGGCAGAAAAGTGCCAAATGGAAACAAGCCAGAGAAGGTAGTGTATTTGGGGAGGAGAAACATGTACTTTCCTGAAAAGGACCTTGGAATGGTGCTTCTCTGAAGACCTCGAAAAGGTAGCAGGCTTGTTGGATAAGCTGGTCACAAAGGCACACAGTTGTGTTCATTTACTGACTGCAGCATCAATTATAAGATCAGACAGGATATGCTACAACATTATAAAACACAAGTTTGACAACAGCCACAATACTATGTACAGTTATGCTCCCCGCATTACTTGAAGGATGTGATCAGACTAGTGCTGAAAGAGTTTGGTGTTCAATCATTGAAGCTTCTAAAACAAACTCTCCAAAAACACGGGCTGATTTATATGTAAAATAAAAAAATATGAACTGCTGGCACAGGCAAGGGTGGTCAATATTACTGTCTGTCATCAGACAGAGTGTGCTCCATTTGAGCATGTCTTAGGATCATGTGTCGCTTAACAATCTAGCCCATACCATCTGCTTAAAGCCCCTCCGCTCAGTTATCAGACACCAGTTGTAAAATGTCAACTTATGCAGTGAAAAATTGAGGCTGACTGCTAATATGACTACAGCATGTCATTGCTGGAAAGGGAAGGTGGCTAATTGACTCAAATGCAAAGCACATGAAAGAAAATCTCTGGGGCCAAACACAAAGGAGCTGTCTTATATATTGGGTCAATTTATATACTGCAAGCTACAGTATGGGGACATTGTCATCCTAGAATAGAGGGTGTTAGCTATGAGGCAGCATTGGACATTTGGAGCAAAAGAGGCTGAGGCGAAATTTAATTGAGGCATATAAAATTATGAGAAGTCTAGATAGAGTGGGTAGGAGGGATCTATTTATAAAGGTCATTAACCAGGCAAAGAATTCATGAAAGCAACAGAGGGTTGTTGAGGAGGAATATTTTCACCCAGTAATGAGGACCTGTGAAGGTGGGAGTTGAGCCCTCAGCACATTTATAAAACATCTATGCTGGAGTTGCTATGACCTCCAGGGTAACAAGCCAAGTTGGCATTCGACTAGGGACAGTGCGTTTTTCAGTTATTGCAGACGTGATGAACCTTCTCATGGTGAAGGGTTTCAAACTGTGTCATACATCTTTCAAAGTTTCAAGAGATGGTTTGGTATTATGCCTTGTTTTACTGTACAAAGGTGGGTTGGCATCGAGGATGAAAAGCCTGAAATTGTCATACTTGAAATAGCTTAACACACTTCATAAACAGTAAATCATAGCTTGTTGAATCTGAAAATAACCTCTCCCTCAACCCTGCCCCAACAAAGGCTTAGCCCCAAACTATGAAGGACTCAATTTAAATAACCGCATTTCACACCAGCCATTCTCCTGCCTCGTCTAAATGCATCTGACAGCTCGATGCCTGGAATAAGAATTATTTTCAGCTATGTATTAGCATGCACTAGAACCACATTTGATGCCGTTGTTCCACCTAAGATCATTTAAGGCAATTGCAATCAACAATTTTGGGCTTGGTTCAAAACACGTATTTGTGGTAACATAAATAATGCTATGCACTAACTTAATTTTAAAGTTACCGAAGCACTTTCTTACTCATGTCACTGGGAAGAATCGGGAAGAAAGAATAATTTGCATTTATACACAACTTGCACAAACATAGCACGTATCCCAAAGCACTTTGCATTGAAATACATTTTGGGTGTGTTGTCACTGTTATAGCAGCAGCTAATTTGCACATGGGAGTATTTCTGAAAAAAGACACATTGTGTCAAAACATTTTATCTTGAAATCATCAGGACAATTCGAGAGAATACCATGGTTAAGGGAAAACAATATTTATACAGTATGGGAAGAGAGTGCTGATTGATTTGTGCATGGAGTTTGATTGGTAGACTCTCATTGCATGGAAAAAATGATGACTAATGGCTCACTACCAAGCTTTCTTTAAATTTTAAACAAGACATGTTGATTCTGATTGATCAAGTCATTGCCCTGAGAAATGATTCAAAAAATGGCTATCACTTATTTGATTGTATTGAAACCAGCACAGCGTGCTTTTGTATTCTTTTGGCCCACGAAGAAACAGGATTCTACGTATTAAAGTATGTAACTTCCAATACATGCACATGCATCACATTATGAGCCTGAACGACCACACAATATTAGTTATCAGCCTCATTCTTTGCACATTCAAAAACATGGAGCAAATGTTGTCCAATTATGAAACAATGTCCAACATTGCACTGTGAGTTTCGCAAATGCTGGCTGGTTAGGTACAGTCGATACCTTATTTAAGCCAAAGGAATGCTGTCTGATATGATTTGCCAGCCTTTGGATACCGAAGGATCACACAGACACTAAAATTCACATTCTCCTTTACTCATCTGTGTGAATATCTGATTAGCTTGACAGCAACATCCTGTAACTGGCAAGCACCAGCCGTGTAGATACTCCATAGAAGCAATGCAAAACAGGGAGCTCACATGTTTTGCAAACATTTGAACCAGAGCAATCTGAGGTAACCTAGGCAGTAAAAGTGACAACCTTAGCCCTGTTCATGATTTTGTGTGTTAGACAGCAAAGAATGATCTGATCGGGGAGCCATTATCTGACAGGATAGCTCTGGTCCATCCCATTTCAACATCGAGCATGCACAATTGGCTTGAGCCCTACTTTTCAGGTTGCTAAGGCCAATCTTACAGCGTGTGGAACTGTAGGAATCACAATATGCTCACTGATCCGTGAAGGCGAGTTCACAGTAGAAATTAGTAGGGAAGACTCTAGCTAATTTCACAACTGGAGTGTCAAGGAGAGGGAGCTCATTTGACTGTTGCATTTCAAAGGTGACTTCAAGTGCAAGGTGAAGTTCATTAATGTACGTAAGGGAATCCTTACACGCAGCTGCAGATTCAAATATAGCAAATATATCATCAAGCTTTCAGAAATATCCAAGTGGTAGCAAGTTGGATGCAAATTGCAAATCAAAGGCATATTTCTCATGGAACCCAGCAAAGATGTTTGCAAAGCTGACCTTAGCAGGGATCTCATGACAACATCATGTAATTGGCTGTACATGGTATTTTGAAAATTAAACTCCAATACATACATAAACTCAATAAATACCGATTCTTGAAATGGTACTGGGTCTAGATCATCATGATATACTACTACAGTGCAGACTTCTATGGCTTCTTTGAGTGGTAGGTTGGTGAACAGGTGAGCAACATCAAATAAACATGTAGACACTGTATGGAGGAATTGTTTTACAAGGAGAGTTTGAATAGGTTGGTCCTATATTCATTGGAGTTTAGAAGAATGAAAGGCAACCTTATTGAAACATACATGATTCTTCAGAGGCTTGAGAGATTAATTTCCTCTTGCAGGACAGTCCAGGCCCAGAAGGCATAATTCCAGAGTAGGGGAATCACATATTTAAGACACAGGCGAGGAGGAATTTCTTCTCTCAGAATGAACTGAATCAGTGGATTTATTTTACCGCAGAGGGGTATTGACAGAGGGATAGATTTTTCTTCAGTAAGAGAGTCAAGGACTAAGGGGAAATGGCAGGAAAGTAGAGTTGACAATTATCAGAACAGCCAATGATGTCATTGAATGGAGAGACAGAGTCAATGGGCTGAATGTCTTATGGCCTTATCATGTGTCTTGGGCAACCATATGTATTGATTATAATGAGGTAAGATAGGTAGACCTCATAGAACACGAGTTCCCTAATTGGGCCTGTTAATCTGGTCCATTTAGGGAGCCCTGGCTGACACGTATAAGCAGGAGTGTAAGTGATTCTGTTCACTGTGAGAGCTGGCTCTGAGGGAGCCAGACCAGTATCTAGTACTGTGCATGTGTAAATTAAAGGTGATTTGGTAACAGGATACCAGCCTCTTTGGAGTTATTTCATCGATGTGAGTGATCAATGTGAGCAGTAAAAAAAAACTATATCCTATATATTTTCTGGCAGGTTGTTACCCTTACACAAGTTCTAAAAACAATTTCTAAAGCTTGTTTTCAAGTAATGCTATTTAGGTATGCTGAACAACAGACCCAATGGATACAAATTTGGACTCGCCTTTAAGAATGGTGTGCATTTTGCTGATATAGTTACATTTCCTAAGACTTTACAGTAACTCTATCGGCAAACTTACAATTTCATCTCACAAGTGCCCATCCTATCCTGGGTCTCTGTCACACTTTAGCATTAGCAATGTATTTGGACATCAAAACTGGCACCATCCAGATTTAATCTTTCCTTAACTTGGTGCTCTGGTTTCCTCCCACAGTCCAAAGATGTGCAGGTCAGGTGGATTGGCTATGTTAAATTACACATAGTGTCCAGGGATGTGCAGGCTAGGTGGATTAGCCTTGGGAAATACAGGGTTACAGAGACAGGGTACAGGGGTGGGTCTGGGTGGAATGCTCTGTGGAAGGTTGATGTGGCATGGATGGGCTGAACATAGACAGGCAGAAGGCTGGAGGTACACAGCAAGTCAGGCAGCATCAGGAGATGGAGAAGTCAACGTGCTTTAGGACCCAGCTTCCACACTGTAAGGATGTTGACTGCAAACCACAGATTCAGGACAGGTGACCAAAAACTTGTTCAAACAAGAATGGTTTAAAAAAAAAGAGTACAAAGAGATTATGATAAAGAAGATTCACAGCTCTTTGAAAGTAAAGTCGCAGGTCGATAGGATAGTGAAGAAGGCATTTGGTATGCTTTCCTTTATTGGTCAGAGTATTGAGTACAGGAGTTGGGAGGTCATGTTGCAGCTGTACAGGAGATTATTCAGGCCACTTTTGGAATTTTGCATGAAATTCTGGTCTCTTTCCTATCGGAAGGATGTGTGAAACTTGAAAGGGTTCAGAAAAGATTTACAAAGATGTTGCCAGGGTTGGATGGTTTGAGTTATAGGGAGAGGCTGAACAGGCTGGGGCTGTTTTCCCTGGAGCATCAGAGGCTGACGAGTGACCTTATAGAGGTTTATAAAACCATGAGAGGCATGAATAGGGTAAATAAACAAGGTCTTTTACCTGGGGTAGAGGAGTCCAGAACTAGAGGGCATTGGTTTATCGTGAGAGGGGAAAGATATAAAACGGACCTAAGGGGCAACTTTTTCATACAGATAGTGGTATGTGTATGGAACGAGCTGCAGGAGGAAGTGGTGGAGGCTGGTACAATTGCAATATTTAAAAAGCATCTGGATGGGTGTCTGAATAGTAAGGGTTTAGAAGGATATGGGCTAAGTGCTGGCAAATGGGAATAGATTAGATTGGGATATCTGGTCGGCAAGGATGAGTTGGACTGAAGGGTCTGTTTCTGTGCGGTACATCTCTATGATGCTATGACTCTAAGGAACGATTCCCAGAGCTGCAGCTCAAGCACTTGAAAGCAGAGATGCCATTGGTGGAGAGATTATTGAAAGTGGAAATGCTAAGATGCAAGAGTTAGAGAAATGCAGAGAACCTGAAGATTCATAGGTTTGGAGATACAGAGCAGCTAGACAACAGAGAGATTTTCAAAGTTTGTGAGAAGAATTGTAGCTCGGGTGCTCGTAGTTGTGGTTCTGTTCGCCGAGCTGGGAATTTGTGTTGCAGACATTTCGTCCTCTGTCTAGGTGACATCCTCAGTGCTTGGGAGCCTCCTGTGAAGTGTTTCTGTGATGTTTCCTCCGGCATTTGTAGTGGTTTGAATCTGCCACTTCCGGTTGTCCGTTCCAGCTGTCCGCTGCAGTGGCCGGTATATTGGGTCCAGGTCGATGTGCTTATTGATTGAATCTGTGGATGAATGCCATGCCTCTAGGAATTCCCTGAGAACAGAGAACTGCCAGGGAATTCCTAGAGGCATGGCATTCATCCAAGGATTCAATCAATAAGCACATCGACCTGGACCCAATATACCGGCCACTGCAGCGGACAGCCGGAACGGACAACCGGAAACGGCAAATTCAAATCACTATAAATGCCGGAGGAAAGATCACAGAAGCGCTTACTCACAGGAGGTTCCCGAGCACTGAGGATGTCACCTAGACAGGGGATGAAATATCTGCAACACAAATTCCCAGCTCAGCGAACAGAACCACAACAACAGAGAGATTTCCAAACCAGAATGAGCATTTTAAAACTGAGGCTTTGTCAGAGCAGCAGCCTATGTAAATGGACACGCACAAGCATGATGGCTGAATGAGACTTGATGGAACACAAGGACAGAACTCCCACAGCTGGGGTCACATACTTTTGTACTTTTTATTATCTACCCAGACATATTATGTACTAAGGCAATGGGGAGTGCAATGGCCTAGTGTATTATCGCTGGACTGTTAATCCAGAGAGGATTCCTGAAGAAGGGCTTATGCCCGAAACGTCGATTCTCCTGTTCCTTGGATGCTGCCTGACCTGCTGCGCTTTTCCAGCAACACATTTTCAGCTGTTAATCCAGAGGCCCAGATAATGTTCTAGGGACCTGAGTTTGAATCCCACTATAGTAGACTTTGGATTTAACACAAAAAAAATCCAGAGGGGCAGCACAGTGGCTCAGTGGTTAGCACTGCTGCCTCACAGCACCAGGGACCCGGGTTCAATTCCCACCTCGGGCAACTGTGTGGAGTTTGCACATTCTCCAGGTACTCTGGTTTCCTCCCACAGTCCAAAGATGTGCAGGTCAGGTGAATTGGCCATGCTAAATTGCCCATAGTGTTAGGGGTGAATGTAGGGGAATGGGTCTGGGTGGGTTGCTCTTTGGAGGGTCGGTGTGGACATGTTGGGATGAAGGGCCTGTTTCCACACTGTAGGGAATCTAACCTAATCAAAGCTAAAAGTCTAATGGTGACTGTGAATCCATTGCCAATTGTTGGGGAAAACCCATCTGGTTCACTTAATGTCCTTTAGGGAAGGAAACAGCCATCCTTACCTGCTCTGGACTCCATGTGACTCCAGACCCACAGCAATATGGTTGACTTTTAACTGCTGTCTGGGCAATAAGTGCT
Source organism: Chiloscyllium plagiosum (assembly GCF_004010195.1). NCBI lineage: Eukaryota > Metazoa > Chordata > Chondrichthyes > Orectolobiformes > Hemiscylliidae > Chiloscyllium > Chiloscyllium plagiosum. The sequence continues at coordinate 100,494,947 of NC_057714.1, read as the reverse complement.
AGCCTAGCCAGCAACGCCCTTGTCATGTGAATGAATAATTTTTAAAAAAAGTTTAATTAATGAATGGAAACAATTCGTATTGTATCTCAACAAGTCAACAGAAGTGGCCTTAAGTTGATTTTCCATTACATACCATACCGTTGGCACTGTTTGAGGAAAACAGAAGGTCTTTCTGCCTAACAACATTTATTTTCCAAACAAGGCACTGGTCATTCATCTCACTTCAGCATGTGGGAAAAATAGTTTCATGAACAAGGGATCAATCTGAAACAAAAACAGAAGTTGCTGGAAAAGCTCAGCAAGTCTGGCAGCATCTGAGCAGAGAAATCAGAGTTAATGTTTTGGGTCAGGTGACCCTTCCTCAGGGATAAATCTGGTTTCGTCCATCCCACTGCTCAATCACAGCTCTTGAATGCTTCCAAAGTTTCTCCTCCATCCAGTAAGTCACTTCAGAAGACCTTGAAGGTTGTAATCACCATTTTTGAGAAGGTTTCAATGAGAAGGGTGGCATGGTGGCTCAGTGGTTAGCACTGCTGCCTCACAGTGCCAGGGACCTGGGTTCGAATCTAGCCTCAGGCTGTCAGCGTGGAGTTTTCACATTCTCCCCATGTCTGCGTGGGTGTGCTCCAGTTTCCTCTCACAGTCCAAAGATGTGCAGGTCAGGTGAATCGGCCATGCTAAGTTGCCCATAATGATAGGTGCATTAGTAGGGGAATGGGTCTGGGTGGGTTACTCTTCGGAGGATCGGTGTGGACTTGTTGGGCCAAAGGGCATGTTTCCACACCGTAGGTAATCTAATCTAAACTTGCCTTTTACTGGCTTGTTCATGTCTCTCTATTCTATGCATTCCTGTATTCAAATCAGCTCTCAATTAAGTTTTTAAAATTTATTTTAGTACTATGTTGGCCAGATGTAATAGAATACTTGGGTTGGCCTGTTGTAGTCACAAGATCTCTACCTCTGCTAAAATTGGGCATCTCTGGAAGCCATTAAATACACACCACCTACAACGTGGTGTCAGAACAGCGCAGCTGGAACGTTTGGACTTTCCATGGTGGGAAAGAGCCAGCCATTATGGGAGTCAGCAAGGAGTATATGGATTTTCAAAGATTAAGACAGTCAGCTACCGAAAGGAACTGCAAGAAAGAAGTAAAAAAAACACAACAGCCTGCAACACTGAGCCAAAATGGCTGTGCATTTTCCATTTCCTGTTGGTTAAATCACATGGAATCCAGGGAAAGCCATTTGGATGCAAAATTGGGTCAAGGTTGGAGATAGAGGGTGGTGGTGGTGGAGGGTTGCTTTTTGGACTAGAGGCTTGTGACCAGTGGTGTGCCACAAGGGTCAGTGCTGGGTCCACTGCTTTTCATTATTTATATAAATGATTTGCATGTGAATATAGGAGGTAGAGTTAGTAAGTTTGCAGATGCCACCAAAAATTGGTGGTGTAGTGGACAGCGAAGAAGGTTACCTCAGAGTACAATGGGACCTTGATCAGATTGGTTAATGGGCTGAGGAATGGCAGATGGAGTTTAATTTAGATAAATGAGAGGTGCTGCATTTTGGAACAGCAAATCAGGGCAGGACTTAAACACTTAATTGTGAAGTCCTGGGGACTGTTGCTGAACAAAGAGAGCTTTATGTGCAGGTGCACAATTCCTTGAAAGTACACGTTGGACAGTGTAATGAAGTTTTTTGGTACACTTGCCTTTATTGGTCAATGCATTGAGTATAGGAGTTGGGAAGTCATGTTGCAGCTGCACAGGAGAATATTTAGCCCACTTTTGGAATACTGTGTTTAATTTTGGTCTCCTTGCTTTAGGAAAGAGGTTGTGAAACTTGAAAGGATTAAGAAAAGATTTACCAAGGATGTTGCGTGTGTTGGAGGATTTGAGCTGTAGGGAGAGGCTAAATAGGCTGAGGCTATTTCTGAGTCGAGGGTGTGGTGCTGGAAAACCATAGCAGGTCAAGTAGCATTCGAGGAGCAGGAGAATTGATGTTTTGGGCAAAAGCCCTTCATCAGGAAGCCCAAAGCTGCCAGAGGAGGTGGTGGAGGCGGTTAAAATGATAGCATTGAAAAGGCATCTGGATGGGTACATAAATAGGAAGGGTCTACAGGGATATGGGCTAAATGCTGGCAAATGGGACTAGATTAATTTAGGGTTCTGGTCACATGGACGGGTTGGACTGAAGGGTCTGTTTCTGTGTTGTACATCTATATGACACGATATGGGATGCAATTAGAATTTCTTTCTGATCTTGGTGGCAAATCTATGAAATTGCAATAGAATTAATAAAAAACTTGAAATACAAAAGTTGCTGGGGAAATGTGCTGCAAGACTAGTGCTACACGTTATATGGCAATTTAGGTTGCACTGGAACTTAAAAGTCAGGCGCAAGAGACTTTTCAGGCTTTGCACCTCATATGAGGTTTCAAGAAAGTGAGAGCACATTAGACTAGATTAGCAGCATGGTAATAGTGAGAAAACCTGGAAAACAAAGTGTGCAAAGATCTAAAGGACATTAGCGTTCCGAAAAGACCACTCCCTCCGTGACTCCCTCGTCAGGTCCACACCCTCACCCTGACCTCCCTCCACCTATCGCATTTCCAAAGCCCCTCCCCCAAGTCCCTCCTCCCTACCTTTTATCTTAGCCTGCTGGACACACTTTCCTCATTCCTGAAGAAGGGCTTATGCCCGAAACGTCGATTCTCCTGTTCCTTGGATGCTGCCTGACCTGCTGTGCTTTTCCAGCAACACATTTTCAGCTCTAAAGGACATCAATAAAGCTTTGAAATGACCTTACTGACCCAATGCAATCACTGAAGAAAATTGCAAAGCATTTTGTAACCTGAAGGATGGTCACTGGCAAGTGAAGCTAGGTGAAAGCAGCAGTCTCTTAACTGCCTTGTGAATATCATTCAGGAGGTACAGATGGTAGCACATGCCATTTGGCATGCTCCAGAAAAGTATCATTGCAGACAATAAGAGATAGTCAGTCAGTCAGTCAGTGATCTTCCCAGAGTGAAGTCACTAATCAATAATATGTTGGTCTATCAATGTGAAGAAACAACAGAAGAAGTCATCGTAGATGATCATCAGGATCTGGTGTGACTGCGAGAGGGAGCTCACCAGATGAACCTGAAGCTGGACAAGAAACATATGCAATTGAAGATGCCTGAAGTCCAGTTCAAAGGTCAGGTACTGATATCAAAAAGGCTTTAGCTAGATCCTGACAGGGTGACAGCTGTAGCAAAAATGCAGTGGCTAACAGAGGTGAAAGCAATGCAATGATTTATTGGACTTATGGCCAAAAAGCAATGTTTATGACCAATCTGCCATCAGCCTGTGAACCTCTAATGCAAACTCACTGCTAACGACATGGGTCACAGATCAAGAAATAGATTTCACATGTTTCAAACAAGTAATATTGATAATGCGCATATGTGCTACAGGTAGTTCTCTATAGTTGTGTTCCTGTGTAATACCATGTTATCGAAAATCATGCAATCTAAATAATGGGGCCTAGGGGAAAAACAGGGTTGGGGCGAACCTCCAAAATGTATCAGTAAAAATCAAAACAAAAATAATAGTTAGCCTAACACAAATGATAGCACAGTCTAAGTCAATCTTAACATTATCTATTTTGATGAAATAATAGTGAATTTAACACTTTTACATAAAAATCACTGACGAGTACAGCACTGTGCCTTTCATAAAGCATTTCACCAGAAAGCACACAGGCTGGCTGACCATGTGATGCAGAGTCCAATCCTCCTCAAAATTCTCTCTCCCGTTTGAAATAAAGTTCCTTCTAAACGTAGACTACAGTATCCAGCTTCAAGGCTTGCAGAGCTGATTGCGTTTCCTGTTTTAGCTGAACCCACGGAAATTGCACTTTGCAGACAGAGGATCGTGGGATTGATCAGGGAAGTGCCAGGGATGGAATCGCGTAATACCCAACGGGAGTTCACTTTATATACTAAAGGTCTGCAATTCATTAATTGTGTGACAGCCAAATTATGTTTAACAAATGCAGGCTGTAGGAGAACTACGTGTACTGGGAGACATGCAAATTTTAAAGTCTATTTATGCAATCCATGTGAAGAGACTGACAAAATGCGAATTTCTTTTGTGAATAGGAAATTTCTGGAACTTCCATTTGCAAATAATGATGCACGAATTCCTTGTTTTTTTTATGAAAAGGGGGATGTTTGGAAAATTGCAATTGCATCCTCAGTATACCAGCTGGTTTACCTTTGATAATGACCTCTGCCTCTGCTGTGGGTAGTCTGTGGGAGTAATAGCTTAGAGTTCAGATGATTTACGTCAAAGCATTGGGATGTTTAGTGAATGCTAAGTCTATAAATTTTAATTTTTCTCTGTCTCTCAGCTAGTACACAGCAGTTATTAGACAGCCCCTCATTTCTCCATGTCAAACATAGTATATTGAATTTAATCTTCATGTTGGCAACTATTTTCTAGATTCTTCTTAAGTTCTCAAGCTGCTTCATCAAACCTTACTTTCACACCCCCCAAGTGTAGCTAATTTATATTGTGTGATATTTCAATTTAGCTCACATTCATAAATTAGCAACAATAGCGACTTTCACACTGTTCCTTATAGCATTCTATCTGGCAAGTCTTCTCAGCTCAATGTCACCCTCCTCCCAATTTGTACATCATCCTTCTCTTCCAACTAATTTATTCTACAACTCTACGTTTCACACAATCTTATGAAGTAACTTTTCATGTGGAACATGCCATAGCCTTTTTTTTCTGGAAAACAAAAAAAGCTGCTCAATGACCACTTCACCTATTTGACCTTGCAACGAGCTTTTAAACTAAACATTTGCCATGACTGAAAATGCCTATTTCGGCCTCTAAAACCTGGACCTGCTCCACCCCACTCACCTCTTCTGCTATCAAAACCCTCCTTTGTTACCACCAGACTGGGCTACTTATGTGCCCACCTTCCCACCCCCACAAAGCCTCAATGCTGTCCTCTGTAGGAGTTACCCCTCCAATCACTGGACTTGCCTGCTCAGCTCTGGCTCAGTGAGAGGTTTGTGACCAATCTTAGCAGCTGTCATCTCCCTCGGTGAGGCTGCCAGTGATCCACATGAAAAGCTACCTCACAAGATTGTGTAAATGTTGGGAAGTCCTGTTTGCCAGTAAAATCCCAGTCTTGATGACTGACTTATTTCTTGCAGAGATTGAAAGAGCAGGGACAAGAAATGGTTCTTTTGCTGTAACCAGCTGAATGAAGTGAGAATGGAATCATTCTTTCTGGAGGCAGCTTTCGCTGTTCACAAGTCTGCCTTTCCAGAGGTATCTTTCCAGGGATCAGTGCTGGCATCTCTGCTGTACGTGATCGACATAAATGGAGGAAAACGAAGCTGGTCTGATTAGTACGTTTGCGGATGATAGAAAGATTGGTGAAGTCATGGATAGCGAGGAGGAATGTCAGAGGATACAGCAGGATATAGACCAGTTGGAGGCATGGGCAGCAAAATGGCAGATGGAGTTTAATCCGGACAAAGGTGAGGTAATGCATTTTGAAAGGTCAATTACAGTGAATAGCAGAACTCTTAGGCATATTGACATGCAGAGGGTTCTGTGTATGCAGGTCCACAGATCACTGAAGTTGGCAGTGCAGGTAGATAAGGTAGTAAAAAATGCCAATGGCATGCTTGCTTTCATTGGAAGGGGCATCAATTATAAGGAGAAGCAAGTTATGATGCAGCTTTATAGAACTTTAGTTAGGCCACACTTGGAATATTGCATACAGTTCCAGTCACCACAATACCAGAAGGATGTGAATGATTTGGAGAGGTACAGAATAAGATGTTGCCTGGTATGGGGGATTTTTAGCTTTGAAGAAAGATTGGATAGACTGGGCTTGTTTTCACTAAAATGCAGGAGATTGAGGAACGACGTGATAGAAGTTTATAAGATTGTGCATGGTATGGATAGAATGAAAAGTATGAGGGAGGAGTCAATTACTTGGAGACACAGATTCAAGTTGCAAGGGGGGATCTTTAAAAGAGATGTGTGAGGCAAGTTTTTCACACAAAGGTTGGTGAGTGCCTGGAACATGCTGCCAGAGAAGGTGATGGAAACAGACACAATAGCAGAATTGAAGAAGCACATTGACGAATACGTGAACAGAAAGGGAATGGAGGGATACGGATCCTGTAAGTGAAGACAGTTTCAATATGGAAGGGCAAAATGTGTTGACACAGGCTTGGAGGACTGACGGGTCTGTTCCTGTGCTGTAGTGTTCTTTGTTCCTCAGTAATACAGACAGATCCTGTTGTCTATTCACTTCAGTGCTATCGCCCAATCCACACATTGTATGATCACCAAAGGTTGCTAGTTCTTCTTTGCAGCTGTCATTGAACAGCTCAAACTGTTTTCTTTTTCGCTATTCGGTAGATTGTGAGCACAATAATTCAGAGCATCCATTGCACAGTTTTGTTGAAAATAACATTTTAATCAAAAGAGGCGGAAAAATGGAAATTATTTCAGCATTGTTCAGCCCATTATCGATTTCCCCTCTTTTTCTATGCCCCTTTTTTTTTGTTAGAGACTTCCCTGCCTGTTGCAAGTGGTTGAATATGACTATGAGATAAATTGCAGGAATTGTTGGTTTCTGGTGAATAGCCAGTTTTATTTTACATTCATTATAATAACAAGTACCGATTGCTTATTGCAGCTTTCAGTACAACAAAACAACACATTCACACAACCCAACTAACACTGTTCATTAATGAAACAAATGGCTCTAATGTGCACATCACTCCTTTTCTATGAATAAGTATTTGTTGGAAATTACGTCTCCAGTTTTAATTCAATTTCTTCCACCAATTAAGCATACCTTACCAATGATATCAAAAGGTCTATCTCAATATTCATTTAAAATATTCAAATATGTATTACTAAAAATTAAAAGAAACAGCTAAAGATATGCATTCCAGATCTCTTGGTGTCTGAGACATGGTAAATTTTACTGTTCACATCCAGAATTTCCAGGTTCTCTTTAATAATTCTTCCAACTTTAAGTCAGAGCAGTAACGTTTTCTAGAATGAGAGTATTCTAGTTCATGGCCCCTGCATTGTGTAGGACTGGAGGTGTTGAGTCCTAGTCAATGCAGTCCAGAGATGAGTCGGCAAAAACACATAAATAATGAACTGTATTTAGCGAACCTATTCAAAATGATATCAGACGCAGTCAGAGATTATCACAGCTATGGATCAACACAGGGTCCATCTTGCCATGGAAGCAGTGGCTGGGATGGCAGCAGCTGGGAGTCCAGAGTAGGGACCTTGTTGGTCGGCCATGAGGCGGTTGGTATGCCCAGGCAGAACTCTGGCAGTCAGCGGCGAGACATCAGTGTGCAGTCACATAGACTGAGTAATCGAGCACAGTGTGGTGGGGTGACAGATCAAACCCAGTGCGGGAGGAGAGATTGAGCCCAATGCGGGAATTGAGAGATCAAGCCCAGTGCAGGGACAGGGAGAACTAGCCATTTGGATACAGAACTGGCTCAAAGGTAGAAGACAGAGTGTGGTGGTGGAGGATTGCTTTTCAGACTGGAGGCCTGTTACCAGTGGAGTGCCACAAGGATCAATGCTGGGTCCACTGTTTTTTGTCATTTATATAAATGATTTGGATGTCCAACATAGGAAGTATAGTTAGTAAGTGTGCTGATGGCACCAAAATTGGAGGTGCAGTGGTCATTGAAGATGGTTATCTCAGAGTACAATAGGATCTTGATCAGATGAGCCAATGGGCTTAGGGGTGGCAGATGGAGTTTAATTTAGATAAACACAAGGTGCTGCATTTTGGAAAAGCGAATCAGAGCAGGACTTACGTACTTAATGGTAAGGTCCCAGGGAGTGTTGCTGAACAAAAAGACCTTGGAGTGCAGGTTCATAGTTCCTTGAAAGTAGAGTCACAGGTTAATAGAATAGTGAAGAAGGTGTTTGTTATGCTTTCTTTTATTGGTCAGAGCATTGAGTAGAGGAGTTGGGAGGTCATGTTGCGATTGCATAGGTCATCGTTTCGGCCACTTTTGGAATAGTGTGTGCAAAATTAAGTTTGTTACTAAATATAAAAGAAACAGTTTACTTCAAGATGGCAGCTGAGTCAGGGTCTGAACTCAGAGCTCTTCCCATCAGAAGGATGTTGTGAAACCTGAAAGGGTTCAGAAAAGATTTACAAGGATGTTGTCAGGATTGGAGGGTTTGAGCTATAGGGAGAGACTGAACAGGCTGGGGCTGTTTTCCCTGGAGTGTCAGAGGCTGAAGGGTGACCTTATAGTGGGTTATAAACTCATGAGGGGCAGGGATAGGATAAAAAGATAAAGTAATTTCCCTGGAGTGGGGGAGTCCAGAACTTGTGAATATAGGTTTAGCATGACAGGGGAAAGATAAAAAAGAGATCTAAAGGACAACTTTTTCACATAGAGGGTGATGCGTGTATGGAATGAGCTGCCAGGGGAAACAGTGGAGGCTAGTATAATCGCAGCCTTTAAAAGGCATCTGGATGGATATAAGAATAGACAGAGTTTAGAGGGATATGGGTCAAGTGCTGGCAAATAGGATGAGAGGACACAGCTTAAAAATAAGGGGTAGGCCATTTAGGACAGAGATGAGGAGAAACTTCTTCACCCAGAGAGTGGTGGGTGTGTGGAATGCTCTGCCCCAGAAGGCAGTGGAGGCCCAGTCTCCGGATTCGTTTAAGAAAGAGTTGGATAGAGCTCTCAAGGATAGTGGAATCAAGGGTTATGGAGATAAGACAGGAACAGGATACTGATTGAGGATGATCGGCCATGATCATAATGAATTGTGGTGCAGGCTCGAAGGGCAGAATGGCCTACTCCTGCACCTATTGTCTATTGAGATTAAGGTGGGATATCTGGTTGGCATGGACAATTTGGACCAAAGGGTCTGTTTCTGTGCTGTACATCTCTATGTCTCTCTGAGTGAGAGATTGAGCCCAGCAAGTGTAGAGCGACTGCAGGCCCAAGGCTAAAGGAGCTCTACAATTTGGAATTTTTGACTTTATTTCTTATTTACTACTTTATATTAAGAAGAACTGTAATTTCCACTTTTAACTTATTTCTTTATTTTTCAACTTTTCACCAAAGATGTGCAGGTTAGGTGAATTGGCCATGCTAACTTCCTTAAATAAATAAGTTAGCATGGTCAAGGATTTGAAGGCTAGCTGGATTAGCCATGGGAAATGAAGGGTTACATGGATAGGCTCGGGGGTGGCATGCTGTTTAGAGGGTCGGTGTGGACTCGATGGGCTGAAAGGCCTGTTTCCTTACTATGGGATTCAATGATTTGGAGTTGTTACTGAGGTGTTAGTTCTATTGTTGGCAGTGTCAACTCTCTGTTGGGAGGCTTAATTGATACAGTAACATGTTGAAATGCTTGGAAATCTAGACAGGTGATAAATTATTAGGAGAAAGTGAGGACTGCAGATGCTGGAGATCCGAGTTGAGACTGTGGTGCTGGAAAAGCACAGCAGATCAGGCAGCATCCGAGGAGCAGGAGAATCGACGTTTCAGGCATAAGCCCTTCATCAGTTATGCTGATTTACTGCCACATCTAACAGTGGCATCTACCAACCTTCAAAGATACAGCTGGGAATTTGCTGGGTTCAAACAGAAAGATTCCTGTGAGACACAGCAGAAACACAAGTTGCTGTTCGCCCTCAAGGTACCAGTGGAGATCCCCTGCTCAAACTTTCTACTTCTTATCAGCAAGGGAAACTATTCATTTGTACGCAGACTTATTCAAGTCGATAAGATATGAAGGGTGCTGTAAACAACTAAAGCATGAAGGCTGGGATTACATAGATTTCAGGAAAGGGGAAGAATTTCAGAAAGTCTCTATGAAGGTTAAGCATATGCTAAACGGAGCAGCCCCTTCAAAAGCTGATCAATGTTCGGAAGAAAAAGGAAGACTCAATTGCCATAAAATAATGTCACTTTGCTAACCTGTGGTCACCCAGCAGAGGAGCATTCTATTCTTGGTCAGACAGCCAGTATATCTAAAAGCCACAAAGAGTGCTTAAATAAATGTTGTTGATAAAAAAAAGCAACATGCCAACTGTAGTCTGCTGGGAATATTTTCACTTCAGAGTCAGGATTTTGTGGATTAAAGCTCATATTTGAGGTGTAAACTATACTTTTAAAAAATTTATTCATGTGATCTGGATGTCGCTGACCAGGCCACCATTTATTGCCCATCCCTAATTGCCCTGGAGGTTAGTTAAGAGTCAACCACATTGCTGAAGGTCTGGAGTCACATGTAAGCCAGACCAGGTAAAGATGGCAAATTTCCTTCTTTAAGGAATATTAGGGAACCAGATAGGCTTTTCCAATAATCAACAATGGTTTAATGGTCATCATTAGGCTCTTAATTCCAGATGTTTGTTAGATTTAATTTACACCATCTGCCCAGACGTTATGTGGGTCATGGGATTAATAATACAGTGATAATATCACTAAGCCATCACCTCCCCATAGGCTGATACCTCAGATAAAATTTTGCCCCCTCAGCCTGCAACATGCTTTCACACAGTTTGTAAAATTAGATGGCCAGGCGACAGGATGAAATTTTGTCTGGTGTGTCTGGTGTGCTTTTATCTCAAAAAGGAGCAACTACCTTCCCCACGCTGCTGGCCTATTACTGATGGCAGGAGAGTCTGGGTATCATGCTGCCAACCTCACTGTGGGATTGCAGCAGGATATCCTTCCTGTTGGACATCCTATGTCCAATCCACATTTCCCCAATGTAAACGGATACGCCGCTTGTTCCCAAGCCCCTTTGTTAGGGTCTGTCTGACTGGCCTTGGCAATGTCGCTGAACGTACTTCAGTTGAACCCTCTTGTTGCTGCCCCTCAATGGCGTCTGTGCAGTACCAGTACTGGCCACAGCTCCCAGTGGCACTGGAACTGGAGTTCTGCCAGCCTTCCAATTGACCAGCAGTAACTGGAGGCAGGATATTGTCTTATAAGGGGTGGAGGTCAATATCTCAGACTATTAACATCTCCAGTCCTAGATTTATCCTAGGATTCTCTGGGAAGCAAGGGAGGAGATTGCAGAGCCATTGGCCTTGATTTTTATGTCCTCGTTGTCTACAGGAGTAGTGCCAGAAGATTGGAGGCTAGCAAATGTGGTTCCCTTGTTCAAGAAGGGGAGTAGGGATAACCCTAGTAACTATAGGCCGGTGAGTCTCACTTCTGTTGTGGGCAAAATCTTAGAGAGAATTGTAAGGGATAGGATTTATGAACATCTGGATAGGAATAATGTGATCAAGGATAGTCAGCATGGTTTTGTGAAGGGCAGGTCGCGCCTCACAAACCTTATTGAATTCTTTGAGAAGGTGACTAAGGAGGTGGACGAGGAGAAAGCAGTAGATGTGGTGTATATGGACTTTAGTAAGGCGTTTGATAAGGTCCACAGTGTCCAGGATTGTGCAGAATAGGTGGATCAGCCATGGGAAATGCAGTGGTACAAGGATGGAGTGCTCCAGGTGGGATGCTCTTTGGATGGTTGGTGGGGTTTGATGGGTCAATTCTCTCATGCCACACTGTTGGGATTCTATTCTATGATTGAGGATAAAGGCTATTCTATGATTGAGGATAAAGCAGGGTGTCCTTGGAGAAGGAGCATGTGGTATGTATCAATGCTCTCGATGCCTTTAGATGGGGTACTGGGCTAATGGTCGGATACTTGGTAGTGTGGATGAGCAGAGGGATCTTGGTGTCCATGTACACAGATCTCTGAAAGTTGCCACCCAGGTAAATAGTGCGGTGAGGAAGGCATATGGCGTACTGGCTTTTATTGGTAGAGGAATTGAGTTCCGGAGTACTGAGGTCATGTTGCAGTTGTATAAGACTCTGGTGCGGCCGCATCTGGAGTATTGTGTGCAGTTTTGGTCGCCATACTATAGGAAGGATGTGGAGGCACTGGAACGGGTGCAGAGGAGGTTTACCAGGATGTTGCCTGGTATGGTAGAAAGATCGTATGAGGAAAGGCTGAGGCACTTGGGGATATTTTCATTGGAGAAAAGAAGGTTTAGGGGTGACTTGATAGAGGTGTATAAGATGATTAGGGGTTTAGATAGGGTCGACAGTGAGAATCTTTTTCCAAGTATGGAGTCAACTATTACAAGGGGGCATAGCTTTAAATTAAGGGGGGGTAGGTATAGGACAGATGTTAGGGGTAGGTTCTTTACTCAGCGAGTCGTGAGTTCATGGAATGCCCTGCCAGTAGCAGTGGTGGACTCTCCCTCATTATGGGCATTTAAGCGGGCATTGGATAGGCATATGGAGGATAGTGGGCTAGTGTAGGTTAGGTGGGCTTGGATCGGCGCAACATCGAGGGCCGAAGGGCCTGTACTGCGCTGTATTCTTCTATGTTCTATGTTCTATAGATACTTGGACCATGAGAAGAGACAGGTTTGCACCCCAATTTTTCAGCCAGCAGATGGGGGAGTGCTGCGATACTGGAGGTGGTATCTCTCAACTGAAATGTTAAACTGTGCCACGTCTGCCCATTTCAGTAATTCACTGCAATGTTAAACATCCCGGGTGTGCAAATTAACTGCCATGTTTGGCGACAAAAGCAATCACTCCACTGCCAAAGCAATGCACTGCACACTCTTTGGACCACTTCTCAGAAACGCGATAAGCATTTAAAATAAGTGGGTCTCTTTTGCATGCATAGTTAGCTCCACAAGTAAAAGTGACCATTTTTGACAGGGTCAGCATCATGACAATAACCTCACATAAGCTGTCACACAGCTATCATATTTTCTGACATGCAGAGGCTTTCAACTGAAAAGAAAATCTGAATTTAAATCAGCACCTTTCTGGTAATATTACCTTGTATTAATACAAGAAAAGTCAGTAGGATATCACAGAATGATCATACAGGAGCAAGCATTTTAGTTTCTGCGTATTAATAGGAAACACAATGTACGCCATGAGTTATTTGGTGAGGTTATGGAGTCATGGAGTCATAGAGACGTACAGCATGAAACAGACCCTTCGGTCCATGCCGACCAGATATCCCAACCCAATCTAATCCCACCTGCCAGCACCTGGCCAATATCCCTCCAAACTCTTCCTATTCATATACCCATCCAAGTGCCTCTTAAATGTTGCAATTGTACCAGCCTCCACCACTTCCTCTGGCAGCTCATTCCATACTCGCACCACCCTCTGTGTGAAAAAGTTGCCCCTTAGGTCTCTTTTATATCTGTCCCCTCACCCTAAATCTATGCCTCTAGTTCTTGACTCCCTGAACCCAAGGAAAAGACTTTGTCTATTTACCCTATCCATAATTTTGTAAACCTCTATTAGGTCACCCCTCAGCCTCCAACGCTCCAGGGAAAATAGCCCCAGCAGTCAGTCTCTGTGTCCTTGCTATCTCACAAAAACTGTTGGCAGGAAAGACAGGAGACCGAGCCAGTTTCTGCTATTCCTCTTTTCTGCTTGCAAAGGGATGAAAGAGTATTACCAAAGATAAGGTCACTAATTTAGTAAATAAAACAATTCTACTTGTTAACTAAATGCTTGCTAATTGTTTATAAATACAGTACTGCAGGATCATATTAAACATTACTTACGATGAAACCTGAGAGTGGCTTGGGAAGAAGGAGGCAAGGATTAATACAGCAACCAAACGCGCATCCTGAACATTCATTCAGGACAGGGGTTAGACACTTAAATGATGAGCAAGACCATGGTGGTCCTTAACCCTTTTATTAACTCAACGCTCACTGATATTCCCATTTTCATCAGGTTTTCACAACCAGAATTTGCCTTAATTCTTATTGATAATCTCCAGCCAACTCTATTCTCACTGACAACTCTGACCAGACCACATGACTAGAATTCCACCTAGCTCATTATTTAATAGAGTGATCATTTAAGAATCTGGTGAAATGGCATGAATTTCTATTTGGGTTAGGTGGGGAGTGGGGAAATGGGACTAAATAGAATCCAGGATTTTTAATTCAAGTAGTTCCTTGTTAGACAATTATTTATCACACAACTATTTTCCAAGGACAGCAAGAGAGAAGGAGCATACAAACCAGTTGTGTCCAATTTAATTAGCCACTGAATCCCCATTGAGCATCTGATCTGGCCACAATCTACTTCAAAGACACAGGACCTTCCAAGAATGCTCAGCATTGCCGAGATATCTCAATAGTTGTGCAGCTCGTAGCAAACACTGACAAGAGTATTAATAGATAACTTTTGTTTCTTCAATTTCAGTGTGGAGATTTTTTTCTCTAAAACTTTCCAATGAATTTACTTTCATCATATTGTTAGCAGTTCCAGATACCTAATTTTAAAATGACTTGTCCACGCCTGGGATTTCCTTCCATCAGTTCATTGACAGCGCCTGTGGCTATTATTTCCAATCATTAGGAATGTCTTGTCATGGGCACACTGATATTTCAGTAAGTCATTGTGATACATTACTCTGTCACAAAGCACAGAAGCACACAGGGTTCAGTTCATCAGTCTCAGCCACAGCCACATTGGGTATGCCAAAATTAACCTCAGTACTTTAAGTTGAAAGAGGGCATAAAATAAGCAATGAAGATTATTCTAATAACTACTGAAAAAGACACATTTCATCAAAGTCTATTATTTTGGATTCATCAGGCCAATTTGCAAAAAACAGTTAATAGGAAAACCAACATTTATTCTGCATGAGAGGAGAGTGCAGATGACTTATGAGTTTACTCTGATGGTTAGAGGCATTGTCATAGAAAAGCAGAGTTAATGATAATTGACAATTAATGGTCAAATTATGTTTACATTTTAAACCAGACAGGTTGAGGCTGATTGGTCAAGACCTTGCCCTGAGAAATGAACCAGAGAATGACTATCAACCTATTTTCATAGAATCATGCAGTACAGAAGAGGCCTTTCAGCTCATTGAGTCTGCACCAATTTTACTGCGTTGAAATAGAGTGTGCATGTAAACTTCCACAAGCCCAAATGACAATTGTTTAGTAATTCCAAAATGGGGCAAACTTTGTTAAATAATTCTGAGTATGCAAAGAAACAGTTTACAATAATGCACATATTGAGGCAACGTGTCAGCTGTGGAAGCTATATTCATTAAACACAAGGCTCTGTTATTTGCAGATGGCAAAAACATGTGCACGCACTGTCTGTTTCAACTCATTAAAACAGTTGAAAGCTATTCCCTAGTTCATTTTTCATGACAAGGCTTCACCAATCAGAATCAACCAGCCTGTTTTAAAATGTAAACATTCTTTGGTAGTTAATTGTCAACCTTCATTAACCAGTACATTTTTATTGACAATGTCTCTGCCAATCAGAGTCGACCTGCCAACAAATTGTGTTCTTTTGCTACACAATACATGTGTTTGTTTCCCTTTACTTTTCCTTATTCATTGTCTTAATACATGCAAGATAAAAAGCTTCAACAAAATGTTTCTTTATTCAGCAATACTCAAGGTCTGTACTATCAAATAACAACTTGTTACTTTTATCCTTTGACACCATCGGAGAATGACATCCTAGAAAAGCCTGTAGAATATTATAGAATCATTCAATTATAATGTTCCAGATTTGAATAATACTGGCCAATTGTATAGAGAAATATTATTTTCAAAGCAAATGCAAAACGACTGAGAAAGCAGAATGCAACAGGGACGAATAGTTGAAAACGTGGCTGATTTCTGTTACTACGTTGTTTTCAAACAGCTTTATTATCAGGTTCTGTACATCATTTAAACAAAGTAACATACCTACTTTTACAAAGAGGCACAGTGCTAATATGAAAAGCAGGAATTCATGCCTATGTCCTGGTCAAAAATGATCACTCAACTAACTCCTTATAATAGATTATCTTGTTATTATTACGCTACATATATGGTAGGTTGTTCCATGCAATTCAACTGCCATGATCCCAAAATTACAATAGTGACAGCACTTTCGCTGTGAAGTACCTTGAGACATTCAAAGTTGAGAAAATTGCAATATAAATGTAAACCTTTCTTTCTTTCTGGATTTGTATGAATCATATAAATTTTTGGATTCCATTCTTTTGTCCTAGAACATCAATACATTTTGAATTAACAGTTCAACACTGTGCAGGCTGAGTCGATTGGTCATGTTAAATTGTTCATAGTGTGCAGGGTTGTGCAGGTTAGGTGAATTAGCCATGGGAAATGCAGGGTTACAGGGACAGGGTAGGAGACGTGGGTCTGGATGGGATTTCTTCCAAGGTAAAGTGTGGACTCGATGGGCCAAATGGCCTGCTTCCACATTGTTGGGATTCTATGTTTCAATATCTTAAAATGAACATGTGGTTTATTTGGAGATATTTTCAAAGGTCAAGAAAACCTTTAAGTAATTTGGGTTTGCAGGTTGTTATGAACTTAGTTATTTTGTTTTCTCATATTGATATGAACAATCTTTTTCATTAACTACTAGTAGACTAGTCTAATTACATTTTTCTAAATCACATTATTGTAGGGTTTTGTTTCTATAATTCCTGATATACCAGTATAAGGTTTTTTTGAGTTGTTAAGTGGTGCTATTCTTGGAGATGATAATTTTGACCTTGATGTGGTGATAATGCCAGCCAGATGGACCTCATTGAATATAAGTTCCCTGATTGGGGGCTATTAATCTTGTCCAATCGGGGAGCCCTGACTGACAGATAAGAACAGGAGTGTCAGACATCCTGTTGACTCTGAGAGCTGGCTCTGAGGGAGCTGGATCAGTGTCAAGTGTAAATAAAGGGTGACTTGGTGACGGGGTAAAGGCCTCTATAGAGTCATTTCATAGAAATTTGAGGGTAGGGATATGGAAAAGTGATGACCTATCACGAACGTAATTCTGAGGAAATAGAATACCATACTTGTAAGAGTTAATTTTCAGTGCCGGAGAGGTTGGTTGATTAAAATGAATTTTTAACAAATTATTAAAAGGGTACTTATGCTTATCATGACAACACTCAACATTCTCAGGCAAGTTTAATGATAATTAATGAGAAAATAGTATGGAAAGTCTGAAGCAAAAAAGGAGGTATATGGCTGAGATACCATTTTTGCAAAACTAATGTTAAAGTTGCATAATTTTTTCGACACCTTTTAGTTATTTACATTCAATGACATGCAATGAAATATCCTTCACCTGGCATTACTGCACCATTTAGTCATAAGTAACAGAAAGTGCCAATAGCCTCACTATTAATTTAGCAGTTAATTCTGGTCCTTGCTTATCCTTTGACAGAAATAATCTACAGGATCTGGAAATTAAATTAGATAGTTACACTTGAGTGGGTTCTTTTTGGAATTGTAACAAATGTCAGCTCACCTGCTCAAATGGGTAGAAATTATTCCATGCAAATTATAGACAAATGAGACACGATGAGCTGACACCTTGAGCAAAGTCCTAAAATGAACAGGTCAAAAATGCTTAAGCAACATCACAGTTCAGACATGTGTTAATCTATAAAATTGAACATTTAATTAGATTTTAAATTTGAGCACCCATTTAATATCAAGCCTCGGGGGATTAAAGTGAAGATTAATCCAATTAATTTTTGCTATTGAAAGTGTATTATAATTTTAAACTAAAACTTATTTAAAATGGTAAGCTTTAAAGAAAGGGAATTTCACAGATGGTAAGCTGACCTGACTTGAATACAACTGTAGCTCTTTAGCCTTGGAATTAAGGGACAGCGAAATTATCTTACAGAGCTATATATAAAGGTAGGTGACTCAGAAAAAGTTATTCTGAGCACTGGAGCAAGGCATGTTGGTAAACAAATAGGCTTAAACTGATGAAAGGAAAGTTAGGGTTGATGTCAAAATGGGCTTTATGAAAAGAGTGATCCCCACTCTGAATCGTTTCCCTGGGAAAGTGTTTTGGACTAGACCAAACCCCCTTCAAATATATCAAGCAGATAGCCTAGACCCTAACTTGTATGTTACTTAAAGGCAAGTATAAGGTGCTGTGTTCCAGATGCAATTTAACTGGTCACATTCCTTGGCTTTAAGCAAAATACACTTTATTCTTACCACGAGTTAAAATACAAAAAAAGAAAGAAAACTTGGTATAATTTTAACGCTACTGGACAACTTAACAGAATAATAGATTTTCTAATGACTAAACACAAACCGTTCCAATATAGTACCATCCCACAAACACATCCTTGGCAAAAGCAATTCAGTAAAATAGATTTTCTCACATGTGATGTATTTCTAGTCCAGGAGAAATGAACACCAAGAGAAATCTCTGGCAGAGAGAGAACACTCAAGCCTTTTGCTATAGCAGGGAAAGATGTACAACAAATTCTGCAAGCAACTTCAAAACCCCAACTACTGAAAGCTAAACGAAATCCCTGGCTCTGTGGGAGCCTGACTCCACCCATTCATGCCAATTCTATTGTTCTAAGTTTTTAAAAGAAAAACCTCAGGGCCTCACAAACTGTTTACTTTGTTGGTTTAAAATAGACAGCTTACCACCTCTGTCTCAATGGCTCTTCATAAGAAAAGGACAAAATATATCTCTTTAAGCCATAGTATAGTCACAGAAGCAAAACCTAGGAATGCGATGAGGTGGGACATAATTCACTTTTAACCACTTCAATCAGCTTACGTAATCATCGACGCTTATTTATGATGAATCAAAACAGGAATTAGAAAGGCTGATTTTCAGAGATAGCATACCAACAGGGAGATTCACCTGTAAATGAGTGATGTCAGTTACACTGTCTAAAAATTAGTTCATCCATGCTTGCAATTTCCTGCTGGTATTGAGTGTCCCCAAAATAGATCCAACAGAAAGAGCAAACTATGAAAATTAATAAAAGGCTAGATCAGATCCAGATCAGAATCACAGGAACTTTTACATCACAAAACCTGCCCTTTCACACTGACAGCTCCACATCAATGTCTGTGCTTCTCTCCAGCCTTCTCCTACCTTGCTTCATCTTACCCAATGAACTTATTTGACTTCTTTCATCCTCATGTATTAATCTAGACGTCTCTTAAATGCACCTCTGCCAAGTGTGGTAGTGAGTTCCACATTCCCACCACTCTGAACCTCGGAGTTTCTCCTGAATTCCTTATTGCATTTATTGATAACTATTTTGCATTTAGGGCTCTAGTTTCAGACTTGTCTACAAAGGAAAACTGCTACTACTACACCAATCAGACCCCTTCTATATTTTGATGGTCTGTACCAGGTTACCTCACAGACTTCTCGCTTCTCAAGTGGGGAGTTCCAACCTCCTCAGGTTTCTTTATTAATTTCATCGTCTGAATTCTGTTATCACCCTTGCAACTCTTTTGGCACTTTTTGCACTTTCTAATTTTGAACCAAACTCTGTTAGAAATGAATGCTATGGCTTGAATTTCATCAGGGAAACAGGAAACAGGAACTGTGTTTTAAAGTCAGAACCCTGTCTCTGATGGGAAGTTGATTAAAGTTCAGATTCTCACAGGGATGATCCCTTCAGGGAAAGGCTTCTGTCCACTTACAGTTGTTAGAGCTGAGAATACAGGCAGGTAGGATGAAGTGTGGGATTCCTTCAGATGGCTCATGTCAGCCATTTCTCAGGCTGATAGTTGTCCTAAGAGCCCAGTTTTATGCTAATGCCTTTCACTACACCAGAAGAAGGTGAAATGTCGCAGGGAGTCAGAAATTTGGCACTGAGAGCAAGGCCATGAACCATCAAGATGAGATGCCTCTCTCCCTCCCCTTGCAATACCTCATTCCCTCGTCCCTCCTGCTCCACCCCCAAAGTGTTATCCCCTTCTGAGGGTGCATTGTCTTCAATGTTCAGAACTGAAGAAGGGTTACACCCGAAACTTTGACTTCTCTACAACCTGATGCTGCCTGGCTTGCTGTGTTCTTCCAGCCTCCTGCCTGTTTATTTTCAATGTTCACAGTGTACTGGAGGGTCAGCTTATGGTGACTGCAGCAGACCACTATATTGACCAAGGACAGAAGAGTGCAGGATTGAAAGGTACCAGCCAACTGATCCAAGCACCCTACACCTGCAGTAGCCAGAATTTCTGTTCAAGTTTCCTCTGCTAATGAAGCATCCATCCACCTCTGCCTTAACATAGTCAAAGACCACGCTTCCTCCATATTTTCTGCAAAAGAGTTCCAATGACATGCAACTATCTGTCAGAAAAGGATTCTCCTTACGGCTACCTTAAATGGTGGACCCCTTATTTTTAAACAGTGACCCCAGTTCTTAAATCTTTCACAAGAAGACACTTCCATTCCAATTCCAACGTCTGGATCTTATATGTTTCAATAGAGTCACTTTAAGCGTCACTGGATGCAAGCCTAACCTATCCAACCTTCTTCATTAGGCAACTCGGCTATTCTGAGTATTAATCTGGTAACCCTCTACAATCTGATTCCGATGCATACATATCCATCTTTAACTAAGGAGACCAATACTAAACACAATAGGTCAGTTGTGGTCCAAGTACAGTGCAGCTGAAGTATAACCTCTCTCCCTTTGTATTCAATTCCTTTTGTGATAAAAATATATGCTGGAGATCAGAGCTGGAAGCTTGTTAGCTTTCCTGATTACTTGCTTACCTGCATACTAACCTTTCGTTATTCATGCACTAAGACAAGCACATCTGTTTGTAGCTTCTCACTAGTTAGATAATGTGTTTTTCTAATGCTTCCAGCCAAAATGAACAAATTCACATCTTTCACAAATTGTACTCCATTTGCCAGATCTTTGCTTGTTGACCAAACCTATCTTTATCCCCTTGCAGTATTCTTATTTCATCTTCACAACTTACCTCCTTATTTAGCAGCAAAGATAGCAACTAAACCTTTGGTCCCATCATCCAAGTCATTTTTATGAATTGTAAACAATTCAGGCCCAAGCACTGACATTTGTGGAACACCACTTAGAGTCATGGAGATGCACAGCACGGAAACAGACCCTTCAGTCCAACCCGTCCATGCCAACCAGATATCCCAACCCAATCTAGTCCCACCTGCCAGCACCAGGCCCATATCCCTCCAAACCCTTTCTATTCACATACCCATCCAGATGCCTTTTAAATGTTGCAATTGTACCAGCCTCCACCACTTCCTCTGGCAGCTCATTCCATGCACGTACCACCCTCTGTGTGAAAAAGCTGCCCCTTCAGTCTCTTTTATATCTTTCCCCTCTCACCCTAAATCTGCCCTCTAGTTCTGGACTCCCCCACCCCAGGGAAAAGACCTTATCTATCTATTCTATCCATGCCCCTCATGATTTTATAAACCTCTATAACATCACCTCTCAGCCTCCGATGCTCCAGGGAAAACAGCCCTAGCCTATTCAATCTCTTCTTACAGCTCAAATCCTCCAACCCTGGCAACATTCTTGTACATCTTTTCTGAACCCTTTCAAGTTTCACAATATCTTTCCAATAGGAAGGAGACCAGAATTGCACGCAATATTCCAACAGTGGCCTAACCAATGTCCTGTACAGTCGCAACATGACCTCCCAACTCCTGTACTCAATGCTCTGTCTTGCCAATCAGAAAAGCACACTTTTTGTTTCCTATCAGATACCTCATCTTCTATCCATGTCAGAATATTACATCCTACACCATGAGCTTACACCCTTGCAATAGTGGTTGATGTGGCACCTTATCAAATGCCTTCTGGAAATCTTGCATTGTTCATCAACCAGTTCCACTTTATCCACATGTCATTGCTTCAAAAAACTTTAACAAGTCGGATATACATGATTTTCCTTTTTGCAAAATCACGTTGACTTTGTCTGATTACCTTGAACTTTTCAAACTTTCAAATTGAGCTTTTAGTGCAGTTATGTTCGTGCCCTACACCTTTGATAATAGCTTCTAACATGATCTCTATGACAGAGCTAAAGCTTACTGGCCTGTAATGTCTTGCTCTGTCTCCATCTCCCTTTTCAGAATAAAGGAATTATTTTCACAGTTTTCCAAATTAATGAAAACTTTTGCTAATCCAGAGCTTTTTGGAAAATTCTAACCAACCCATCAACTATCTCAATAGTGACTTCTTTTAAGGCCAAAGATTAAAGTCCTTCATTACCTGGGAATTTGTCAGCACACAACTCTAACAACTTGCTTAGTCCCACTTCTGAGTGATTCTAATTACCTTGAGTTCTCCCTTCCCACTATTTCTATTTTTGGAATATCATTTGTATCCTATATAGGGAAAACCAATGTTAAACATCTGTTAAATTCATTTGCCAGCTCCTTACTTTCCATAATTCATTTTCCACGCCCACTTTATAAGAGGTCAAGTTCTCACTTTAACTCTTTGCTTTTCAAAACTAACTTGAGAAATTTTCACTAATTGTTTATATAGTTTTAGCTAGCTTTCTCTCATATTCTTATTTTTCCCCCTTTTCATTATTGTTAAATTATTATTGTTATTGTAAATCTTTTAATAATTGTTTGTTTATTAAAAAAGGAACTGCCCAATCTTCTGGTCTACTACCCATCTTTACATAAATATGTGCTTTTTCTTTCAGTCTGCTGGTCTCTTAAACTCTTAAAAAATTGCCCCTTGAGATTTCTTCTTTCTCATTGGAATATCTTCTAAGTTCTCAAATATCTCTTTAAATGTCTGATGCTGTCATCTCTTTTGACCTATCCCTTAAACGAATATAGCGGTTCACGTGAACTAGTTCTGCACTCATGCCCCTATTTCTGTTTAAAATGCGAAGAGTTTTGGACCCACTCTTCATCTCTCAAGCTGGATGTGAAATTTAACCATATTATTATTACTGACATCTAAACGAACTTTCTGAGGTAGAGCAACTTCCAAGAGAAGAGGCACCCAATATAAACCCAGGGGAAATCGGTAATTCAACAAAAGTTGGGGAAATTGGTCATCCAACCAATATATTGATGCAAAAAGTGATTTCTGTTAATGGACATCTCATTAATTTGATGATGGATATGAGGGTTGGTGTCACTATGACATATGAGAGAACCCCTGCAGTGGAGGAACATGCCATTCTGTTCATTGACCTCATACTGACCCTTCAAAGAGTATCTCGCCCAGTCACACTCCGCACCCTCTTCCTGTAACCTTGCATTTCCCATGGCTAATTCACCCAGCCTGCACATTTTTGGACTGTGGGAGGGGACCAGCGCAGACACGGGGAAATGTACACACAGCCAGTAGCTTGAGAATGGAATCAAACTCGGGTCCCTGGTGCTGTGAGGCAGCAGTGCTAACCACTGAGCCACCGTGCCATTATGTTTCCATATTACACACCACAGCTGAAGAAACGATCAGAATGATAATAAGAATCTGTATGATCCCATTCAGCTCATTAATAAACCTTGAACTGAAGGTGTTCAGATGGCAAGACAACCTTGCAAATGAATAGCTTTGGGAGATGTGAAACAAGTTTATGAACCATATTTCAATTTTTCATTTTCCAAGGAAGAATCAGCTGTCCCAGTGAGAGATGTCATGCTATAAATGAGCAGCATCCTCAACCAGCATGACTAACAAGTAAGTAGGTTAGAAAACACCATTATAGCAACTGCAGGAGGTGAAGGCAAGTATCTGTGCTCATCAACACATTGAAGTACAGAGTCTACATCCACAGATAGGGGACATGGGATTGAATCCACTAGTGACGTTTGAATGAAGGAGACATTTGGTATGTTTTCCCTTATTGGTCAGTGTATGGAGTACAGGAGTTGGGAGGTCATGTTGCGGTTGTACTGGATATTGGTTAGGCCACTTTTGGAATATTGCGTGCAATTCTGGTCCTAGAAGGATGTTGTGAAACTTGAAAGGGTTCAGAAAAGATTTACAAGGATGTTGCCAGGGTTGGAGGATTTGAGCTATAGGGAGAGGCTGAACAGGCTGGGGCTGTTTTCCCCGGAGTGTCGGAGGCTGAGGGGTGACCTAATAGAGGTTTAAAAATCATGATGGGCATGGATAGGGTAAAAAGGCAAAGACTTTTCCCTTGGGTGAGGGAGTCCAGAAGTAGAGGCATAGGTTTATGGTGAGAGGGGAAAGATATAAAAGCGACCTAAGGGGCAAATTTTTCACAATGAAATTGATACGTGTATGGAATGAGCTGCCAGAGGAAGTGGTGGAGGCTAGTACAACTGTAACATTTAAAAGGATCTGGATGGGTACATGAATAGGAAGCATTTTGAGGGATGTGAGCCGGATGCTGGCAAGTGGAACTAGATTGGGTTGGGATGTCTGGTTGGCATGGATGAGTTGGACCGAAGGGTCTGTTTCTGTGCTGTATATCTCTATGACTCTATGACTCTAGCAGTCAATCTAATAACAGCCAAATACCACTTGCGATTAGCATATAAATTAATCTGGTTCATTAATATCATTTAGATAAAGGAAATCTTTCCTTTTTACCGGGTCAGGCCTACATGTGACTCCAGATCACACCAATGTGGTTGATGTTTAACTGTCCTCTGGGCAATTAGGAATGGGGAGCAAATCCTGGCAGTGATGCTCTTAAACTATGGATGAATTTTTTTAAAAAGATGGATAAGGCACATGTCCCTTCGCCGTTTTCAAAATTCAGAACAACAAATTTTTTTTTTAAATGGTCATTTTCTAATCTCTCTTTTTGGAGTTCACAGGCCAAGAAACAACTTTCAAAAACACTTCGACCTCTGAACTCATTAAAGGAAAGGTTAGGAAAATCTCATGAACAGCAGTTTAAATAAAATCAGGAGCCCACTAGGTTTGAAATAACATGAAAATAAGGTAAAATAATAGTGACATTAAAAAATCTTTCAAACTGCAGCTATGCAGAGTTAAATGAGCAAAGCAGCATTCCAGAATGTTTTAAAAGCTGAAATGGCATTTAAAGACAAGTGGGAAGCACTTGGTGTAGACAGCACAACAACGAATGGAACTCACAACATGGAATAATGAGCTGCAAGTCAGGAGCAAGACTGTGCCTAGAAAACCTTCTATATTCAAATCCTACTCTGTGGAGCAGACCAGTCAACCCATTGAATCCACACCACTCTCAGAAGAGGATCCCATCTCCCTACCCCATCCCTGTAACCTTGCATTTTCCATGACTAATCCATCGACCCTGCACATCATGAGCAATTTAGCATGGCCAATCCACCTGACCTGCATATCTTTGGACTGTGGGAGGAAACTGGAGCACCCAGAGGAAATCCACCCAGACATGGGGAGAACATACAAACTCCACACAGACAGTCAGCTGAGGGTGGAATTGAACTTGGGTCCCTGGCACTGTGGGGCAGCAGTGCTAACCACTCAGCCACCACGTCGCCCCACAATTTTAACGATTTGCTGCAATGTCAATATTCACAGGAAACCTTGGATCTTCAGTGGTTTAAAAAGTCAGATTCTTGTTGCACTTGGACTTTGACTTGATACTGGTCAGAAAATTCAGTCCAACCTGAACCAATTCCAATTGTGTAATCTCAATTGATTTTCTCCCTAAATGAATGGTCTGAGAGTAGAGCAGCCAATATAATGTACGATACACAAACTCAAAAGAATGTGGAGAGTTGCCCATATGTTGATATAACCAAGGGACATGGCAACAGGTGACACTGTGCAAACTGCATTCAATTTTATAGGTGGGTATAGAGTCATAGAGATGCTTGATGAGAATAATGATGGTAACTTGGATCTCGGATAGTCTTTGAGAGAAAATAATTTGATATGGTGTTGAAATATAAATATCTGAATAAAAATACTGAAAACACAAGAGCAGTCTAACACACTTGTGGTGTCATTCAATTCCTTTCACAGCAGAAGCAGCTCCTCAAAATCATTCCACTCCACCCCCCAACCCACTACAAAACAAGATTACAAGCAGCTTCCGCCTTAGATGAGAGAGCTATATGTGACTGCTTCATGCCCTTAGGACTCATTGCCACGTCTACAAAAAACTGGAAACTTGTCAACTTATTATGCAAAGTGAAAAGATACCACTGACTAAAGTAGTTGTTTGTAACTATTTTTAATGGTGCTTTTTGGTGTTTTTAACTAGTCCCCAGACAGGGAAGTCCACTGGACTGTTCCAAATCAAAAACTGTGTCTGACAGGAGTGATACAATCCAACACAGCGACATGCATCAGAGGAATTGTTGAATTCAAAGATACGCATAGCTTGAGCTGGAATTCTATTGAATTCATTTCTCGATGTTCCCTGCTGCGATTCAGAAAATATGGCTAAAAATAAACGGTTGATGTTTGTTACTTCCAAACACATCTTTCAAAGTACGATGTGCCACCGTGCCTGCGGTTAGGCAGGGCAGCAAGTGTGCCACATGGCAATCATAACAGGTCAGTCTATTGAACATCCCTGAGTGTCACTGGGTCCACTTACATCTCCTATAACAATATAGCAGTCACTCTGTATAACCTCTTAACAACATGCATATGGAATCATATAACAACAGCTTGCATTTACATAACTTGTTTGATGAGGTTAAACTCCCAAAGCTGCTTCACAGTACAATCATCAGACAAAATTGGGGGAGGTGATAGTGTAGTGGTGTTCTTACTGGGCTAATATTCCAGAGACCCATGTACAGGTAGTTCTGGGATAACTCGTGTTTTGGCTACAACATCACTGAAAAATTGGGGAACAGTATTTTCGGGAATGCTCACCTCCATTGGCAATAGTGTGATTTCAGGGGGGATCAGTTAACGCATTTCATTCTGCGCTTGTGCCAATGTCTGCGCCAAAATCTCCACACTGGTCAGTGCATGCTTTGGTGTCCGCACCGTTTTGTGCATACGCAATGTCAGCGTCGGCTTTCGTGCCATTCTGCGCATGCTCTGATGTCAGCTGCCGACAGAGCAGCTGTGAGAGATACTATACAGAATGCAGTTTCCTTACATTTCTTAAATGTACTGTGTTAAATTTACTTTTGTTTCATTAATAAATATGATTTCAACCTTCATTCAGGCTGTGCTATACTTTGTATTAGACCTTTGGGTGACATTTGAGTGATTGTAAGTGATATATTTTGCTGATCTGCCCCAACCCCACTTTTCCCAGAGGCCTCATCATTTATATTAAGCGGTTTTCTGCTAATCAAGGTTTTGCTGAAATGCAACTATGGCGTTATAGGAGAACTACCTGTAACTATACTGAGTGTACAGATTTAAATCCTACTATGGCACGATGGGATTCTGATAGAAGTTTGTGAATGGCATAGACAGAGTGGAAAGTATGAGGCTTTTTCCCAGGGTGGAGGGGAATTACTTGGGGACACAGGTTCAAGGTGCAGGGGACAGGGGATAGAATTCAAAAGAGATGTGTGAGGCAGGCTTTTCACACAAAGAGTGGTGAGTGCCTGGAACATGCTGCTAGAGGAGGTGGTGGAAGCAGACACAATTACAGCGTTCAAGAAACACGTGGACGAATACTTGAATAGGAAAGGTATACAGGGGCATGAATCAGGGTCAAGATTTGCCCAAAACATCGATTTTCCTGCTCCTCGGATGCTGCCTGACCTGCTGAGCTTTTCCAGCACCACTCTAATCTTGACTCTGATCTCCAGCATCTGCAGTCCTCAGTTTTGCCTAGGGGCATGAATCATGTAAGTGAATACAGTTTTAGTATGGAAGGGCAAAATGTGACAGTGCAAGCTTGGAGGGCTGAAGGGCCTATTCCTGTGCTACATTGTTCTTTGCTCTTCTTTATGCAGCTGGTGGAATCTGAATACAATAAAAATCTGAAATGAAAAGATCAATGTTGATCATTCTCTTAAAAACCCATCTGGTCCACTAACGTCCTTCAGGGAAGCAAATACATTATGCTTACTGGTCTGGCCTACATATGACTGGAGACTCACAGCAATGCAGTTAACTCTTAATCACCCTCTGAAATGGCCAAGCAAACCTTTCAGTGGTAGCATCTTTTTTTAACATGGTATTGTTATAAGTCATGTGGTTTCATCCACAAGTTGTTCTTCTATAAAGCGATAGTTGTGTTTTTGTGTAATTATAGAAAGATTGTGCTTTAGAAATAATGCTTTAATCGTGTTACAGCCAACACACCTTTTTAAAGTTTGCACTTTAGAAACACAGTGTCCCCTATTTGATCAATTGCATTATAGCGAATTTGTGTTAACGAACGTGCATTATAGCAGAATGACCTATAATTGATTGGCTTCCTTCTGGGAAAATGCATGGGTGAGTTAATGAGTAGAGCAGGGCTGGTTTTGTTTGGAGATTGTTTGATTTGCAGTTATAGAAAAGCCTGCTGAGGTAAAAGCTGCCCAGCTCACCTGTCTCCTTAAATTCTCTTGCTGTGACTTCAGTATAAAAGTTAACATTTCTCTTAAACAGCATCTAAAACAATTATCAATACTGTACTTTCTGAGCAAGCTGCATCTGCCAAGACCCCAGAGACAAATGTACATATCCAGTGAACTGTCCATGTCAGCCAGTATGCTAGATAAATAGTCATCTGAAAATTCCATGCCATGCCTATTTTTCTTTCAGGAATTACCCATTATTGGTCAACAATATTTTTAATGCCCAAAGTGTATTTCTGTGAAGAGAAACCTGCTGTTTTTCCCTTTTACCTATTAATTATATGTTCTAGGTTATTCAGAGGGGTAAACACTTCTACAAAAAAAAGAACAGTACAGCACGGAATCCTGCCCTTCCATCCACCAACATTGCGCCTTTCTAAACTAAACACCTTTTTGCTTCTATGCTGTCCATATCCTTCTATTCCATAATTGTCAAGATGCCTCTTAAATGCTGCTGTTGTATCTGCTTCTACCACCTCCCCTGGTAGCACATTCCAGGCACTTAGCATCCTGTGGGTAAAAACTTCCACACACACCTCCTTTAAACTTACCCTCTTTTACCTTATACCTAAGTCCCCGAGTAACTGACATTTTTACTCTGGGAAAAAGACTCTAACTATCCAGTACATCCATACCTCTTGTAATTTTGTAAACATCTATCAGGTTGCCCCTGAGCCTCCAATGTTCAAGTTTGTTCAATTTCTCCTCGTAGTTAATATCCTCCAAACCAAGAAACATCCTGGTAAACCATTTGTGTAACCTGTCCAAAGCCTCACCATCCTACTGGTACTGTGGCAAGTAGAACTGTAGATAACATTCCAAATGTGGCCAAACTAAAGTTCTATATAGCTGCAACATGATTTGCCAATTTTTAAACTCTATGCCCAACCAATGAAGGCAAGCATGCCATATGCCTTCTTGACCACTTTCAGTTGCCACTTTCAGGAAACTGTTGATCTGTATGCCTAGATCCGTCTGTACGTTAATGCTTCTCAGGGTTCTGTCATTTACTGTATACTTCCTTCCTGCATTATGTCGTCCAAAATGCATCATTTCTCATATGTCTGGATTAAATCCCATCTCCCATTTCCGCCCAAGTCTCTAGTCCATCTATATCCTGCTGTATCCTCTGGCAATCCTCATCATTGTCTGCAACTCCCCCAACCTTTTTGTTGTCCACAAACTTACTCATCAAGCAACCTACATTCTCCACCAAATCAATATATACACTAGAAACATCAGGAGTTCCACATTGATCCCTGCAGAACACCAGTGGTTACAGATATCCAGTCAGAAAAACACCCTTCTACTGCTAACCTTTGTCTTCTATGACTAAGCTAGTCACTGTCCATCTTACCAGCTCACCACAGATCCCATGCAATTTTACCTTTTGTATCAGTCTGCCATGAGGGACCTTGTCAAAGACCTTGCTAAAATCCATGTAGGTGACATCCACCATGCTGCCCTCATCAATCATTTTTGCCAAATCCTCGAAAAACCAATCAAATTTGTGAGACATGACCGTCACCACACAAAGCCATAGTGCTTATCACTAATAAGTTCTTATTTTTCCAAATATGAGTGAATCTTGTCCTTTAGAATCTTCTCCACTAATTCCCGCCTCAGGTGACTAACTGTGTGGAGTTTGCACGTTCTCCCCGTGTCTGCGTGGGTTTCCTCCGGACGCTCCGGTTTCCTCCCACAGTCCAAAGATGTGCAGGTCAGGTGAATTGGCCATGCTAAATTGCTCGTAGTGCGAGGTAAGGGGTAAATGTAAGGGTATGCGTGGGTTGCGCTTCGGCGGGTCGGTGTGGACTTGTTGGGCCGAAGGGCCTGTTTCCACACTGTAATGTAATGTAAAAAAAAATGTAAATTCCCCTACCGTTGACGTAATTTCCCAATTCTTCCTGTTGCCCTTCTTAAACAAAGGAACACCACTGACTATTCTCCTGTCCTCCAAAGATTTTGTACAAGGCCCCAGTAAGTCCCTCCCTCACCTCCCTCAGTATTCTGGGATAGATCCCTTCAGGTCCTGGGGATTTGTCTAACTTAATACCTTTCAAAATACCCGACACAATTTTTTAATATAGATACGCCCTGGAATATCAACATACCCCTCTCTACCCTTACCATTTCCTTCTCCTTTGTGAATGCTGAGCAAAGTATTCATAAAGGACTTCACCCACTTCCTCTGGCTCCAAGCATAAATTCCCTCCTTTGTCCTTGAGTGAACCTATCCTTTCCCACCTACCCTCTTGTTCCTTATGTACAATTAAAGTGTCTTGGAATTTTCCTGAATCCTGTTTGTCAAGGACATTTTATGGTCTGTTTTCGCCCTCCTAATTCCTTAAGAGTTGTTTCTTCCTTTCTTCATATTCTTCAAGAGCTCTGTCTCAGTTTCCTAAATCTTACATATGCCTACTCTTTCTTTTTGACTAAACTCAATTTCTTTTGTCATCCAAGGTTCCCAAATATTGCCATCCTTACCCTTCATTTTTACAGGAATATGCTGGGCCTGAACGCTAATCAACTGGCCTTTAAAAGATTCCCACATGGCAGACATGGGTTATCCTTAAAACAACCACCCCCAATCTGCATTCCCACTTCCTGCCTAATATTGTGATAGTCTGCCACCCCCCAGTTTTGTACTTTCATCCATGGACTATTCTAATCCTTATCTGGCCGGAATTATGGTCACTGTTTTCTATCTGTGCCACAGACTACACAGTCCTCGATCATTACTGCTCTGCTCCCTGCTGTACAATAGAGCCAACTGTAGTGCCACCATTCTAGCTGCTGCTAATCTACTACGAGCTTAACTCCCTCTACTCTAAACCTTACGGGTACAAAAAGGTTAATGGAGATTGAAGGTAAGGAGAAAAAGAATCAGCTGAACATTACTTACAAATCAGGAGCCCTTCTGTCCAAATCATCACATTTGAACATGTGACGTCACAAAGTACAGATGCCATGGCAATCTCTGTGTAATGGAGCTACTCGAAACTAGGCCCGATATGCCCTGCGCTCAAGTTTTTACCTGCTCCGATTGCTGTCTCCTCGTTCTGGACTCTCTGGTTCTGGTTCCTAGCTGTTGATCAAAGTAAGCCATTGTGGTTTCTCACTGGCACCCCCTGTTGGATACAATTCCTCCTGTTGAGCACTGGGTCCTTTGCTATCCCCTTCTCAGTCATGGTGAATACACACCAACTACTCTCAGAGTCCATCTTGGTCCCTTCTCACAGGCACCCTCTGTTCTACTGTCATGTTAAAATTATCTTCATTGAATAAGTTGTATTTTTCAATAATTAAATACCTTTATGTTTATTAAAGAATGGGAATTTTTATTCCAAGTCTATTCAGCTAGCCATATCGAACACTGGATAAAACATTTAAAATTGTGACCTGTGAAGTAGTGGTATTAGAAAAAATGCAGTGCATTCCTCCCATCTTTGTTGTTATTGTTAAATTACATCTACTATTCACCCTTTCGGTTACCTCTTAAAGGAATTCAATTAAATTGGTAAAACATGACCTTCTCTTTTGAAATCTGTCATTTTCAGTTCTGAAATTTTGCCTTATTACATCTCTGAGGCAGCCTTTCATTACTTTTCCTATCACTGACAATAAGCTAGCTGGTTTATAGCTCCCTGAACCTGTTCTATCTCCTTTTAAAATAAGGCATAAAAGCAGCTATCCTCTCGACATCTGGAACTATTCCCTTGTCTAATGATTTTTTTTAATATGAAATAGTGCCTCTGTTTTGTCTTCTCTGTTTCTTTTAATATGGTCAAAAGCAATTCAATTGAACCGGGGGTTTATCTTGTCGAAGTGTGTTAGTTTATCCGTTATCTTCCACATCTGTCTTAAATATGTTTATTTTGCCTGTGATCATTTCTTCTGTCATGTCCATCTTGTTAATCTCTCTGGTAAACACTGAGGCAAAGTAATTGTTTAATATTTCTGCCTTCTTGTGGCATTACATGCAGCATTACCTGGTATATCCCTTAGTGGCCCTATTCCCATCCTAATATTTATTTTATTATTATGTCTGCAGAAGACTTTACTACAATTTCTTTTTATAATCTTTAATAGTTCAATTTCATAGACCATTCTTGCCCTGCTTATTGTTTTATTCTCCTAGAGTCATAAAGTCATAGAGATGTACAGCATGGAAACAGACCCTTCAGTCCTACTCATCCATGCCGACAAGATATCCTAAACTAATCCAGTCATTTGCCAGCATTTGCCTCATATCCGAACCTCCTCCTATTCCTCATTGTCATCATTTCCTTTGTACTCTATGTATTTAATGTCTACATTTATTCAATTTCAATTTTGGCATTATCTCTTTATTCATAGAATCCCTACAATGTAGAAACAGGCCACTTGGCCCAATGAGTCCACACCGACCCTCCAAAGCATAACCCACTGTTGTGACACGGGGTAAACTCTCCTGCTTAATTTAAAACCAGGAACACAGAAAAGATTTATACCGTGCAGTAATCTGTAAACATTCGAGTGGCCAAGAACTTTTTAAAGTAAAAATTAAAAATTTAAAGTATAACAGAGAATAATTAACTAACAACTATTTACAAGTCCTCACCCTAACCAATCTTTTACCTTCCCTTCTATAATACTAGTCCGATAAAACTCCCAATTATAATTTACAAAACAACACTAATCTCAAAATCAGGCATCTTTCGGTTCTTCTATTTGGATCTTCCTGTGTCTTCTTTTCTTCTTCTTAGGAATTTCCGTGTCACACGTTACTGATTGAAAACGTACCTTTTATAAGAGCTATTTTTCAAGCAGTCTGCTTACATGCTGGGCTTGGCAGTTCTCCTCCCAACTGTTCAATTTTCTCACAGCATCGGATTATGGTCATTGGCTTTTCAGATTGCCAATATACTCAATTCAAACTTGATTGGAAATTGGTCATTTTGGGTGAATAATTTAAACTGATTGTCCTAATTTGAATCTGTTTTTGTTGTTTCCAGGCAATCAGCTACACCAGTAGTTGGAGCACATGTTACATTGTGTCTATTGAGAACACTTGGTGCTGTCACTGCTAGCTTTTAACTCTCTTAAAAGATATAGTTCACCCACATCTTCATAACACCACCCAGACCCATTCCCCTATCCTATTACTCTACATTTACCCCTGAGCAGTCCGCCTAGCTTACAATCCCTGAACACTGGGCAATTTGGCATGGCCAATTCACCTAAACTGCACATCTTTGGATTCCGGGAGGAAACCGGAGAACCCACAGGAAATCCACGCAGACGGTGGGGGGGGATGTGCAAACTCTACACAGACAACAAACCCAAGTCCTCGGGTGGTAATGACTGAGCCACCGTGCGATATTCATCTACAACAATTCATTATTGGTTAATTACTTCTTGATATTTAGAAAAATATATTTCCTGAACTCTTTTGGACAATATTTAAAATATTTCTTGCTGCTTTTTATCTTTCCTTGTTTTCCAGTTTATTATGATATGATGTGCCAGTGTTAGACAGGGGTGGACTAAGTCAAAGTCACCCAACACCAGGTTATAGTCCAGCAGGTTTATTTTAAATCACCAGCTTTTGGAGTGCTGCTCTTTCGTCAGGTCAGGCACTTCACCTGACAAAGGAGCAGTGCTCTGAAAGCTTGTGATTTCAAATAAACCTGTTGGACCATAACCTGGTGTCCAGTTTATTGCCATTGCTTCCATTTTCATTCACTCAAAATAAACCATTTTTCAATCTACTGCTTTGGTCTTTATCTTAAGATTACATTCCCTACAGTATGGAAACAGCCCTTCAGCCCAACAAGTCCACACAGACCCTCCAAAGAGTAACCCACCCAGACCCATTCCCCTAACCTATATTTACCCCTGACTAGGGGCAATTTAACATGGCCAATTCACCTAACCTGCATATCGTTGGATTGTGGGAGGAAACCTACACAGACACGGGGAGAATGTGCAAACTTCACATAGACGGTGGCCAGAGGCTGGAATCGAACCTGGGTCCCTGGCACTGTGAGGCAACAGTGCTAACCACTGAGCCACTATGCCACCCCACTATAATGTTAATAGCTCCTTCTCAAATGTTACCTTAAGCCACATTATGTTGAGATCGCTATTGCCCAGATGTTCCCCACTGTTATTTCCCTTAATTGCTCTCGTTTGTTTCTTATTACTAGATCTAGCAGCATTTCTCCTCTTGTTGAGCTTTTAATATACCAGATAATAAAGGAGACCTGGACACAATGTTCCTTTCTCATTATGTATATTAGCTACCCTGCCTTGAGGATCATTCAAACTGCTACTGTTTAAACCCACAGACTACTCATATATGTCGAAATACTATGTATGCATTCAACAATTATTATAGGCTAAATCATTAACGATTAGTTGGAACAATGGGAAAGCAGTAACAACTAGTTGGGTCAGCAACGTCCTATGTGATGCAATTACAGATTAGCCAGCATAGTCAAAGTGTTACAATCAGCATATAAACTAAATACAAAATGAAATTTAGCATCTGTGATGGTCTTAATTTTCTCTCATTTTTGTTTTAAAATACCAGGCAAAACAGTGCAATTTATATTGAGCATTAACCATCGACAGGTCAATCAGAGTTGCTAACTACAGTTGTAATGTTCCAGAAAGTAGATCGGTGTGTTGCTCAGGTGGTCGTTTCTCCAGGAGGAAAGAAAGAATTTTCAATTTTCTTGTTCCTGTCAAAGCAGGGCCAAATGTGCAAGTTGATCACACAGTAAAAACAAAGGCCTGGATTTTTATTCTCAAGTCAGGTGCACAGATTTGGGAGAATTCTTCGATGCATCAAACAGACTTTTAGAAGTGATATCGAGAGTGTGGTGCTGAAAAGAACAACCAGTCAGGCAACATCTCAGGAGCAGGAGAATCGACGTTTCGGGCAAAAGCCCATCATCAGGAATGAGGCTATGAGCTGAGGAGGTGGTGAGATAAATGGGAGGGGAGGTGGGTGGAGCGGATAGATGGGAAGGAAGATGATTCTGGATTAGTGGTGCTGGAAGAGCACAGCAGTTCAGGCAGCATCCAAGGAGCTTCGAAATTGATGTTTTGGGCACAAGCCCTTCATCAGGAATAAAGGCAGTGAGCCTGAAGCGTGGAGAGATAAGCTAGATGAGGGTGGGTGTGGGGAGAAAGTAGCATAGAGTCACGACATGGTTGAAGAGCTTCAGGGCAGAGGAAATGACCTGGGAGTTGCAGTGGGAGAGGGACTCCCTGAGATTCTTGTAGAGAGAGGAGGTAAATGTCATTTACTGTATCCGTTGCTCCCGTACAGTAAATGTCATTTACTGTATCCGTTGTTCCCGATTCGGTCTCCTCTACACTGGGGGAGACAGGATGCCTACTTGCAGAGTGCTTCAGAGAACATCTCCAGGATACCCGCACCAACGAAGCCCACTGCCCCATTGCCAAATACTTCAACTCCCCGTCCCACTCTGCCAAGGACATGTAGGTCCTGAGCCTCCTCCATCGCCACTCCCTAACCATCCAACACCTGGTGGAAGAGCACCTCATCGTCCGCTTTGGGACCCTCCAACCCCACGGCATCAATGTGAATTTCATCAGTTTCCTCATTTCCCCTCGCCCACCTTATCCCAGTTCCAACCTTCCAATTCGGCACCATCCTCATGACCTGTCCCACCTGTCCATTTTCCTTCCTACCTATCCGCTCCACCCTCCTCTCCGACCAATCACCATTACCCCCATCTCCATCTATCTATTGCACTCTCAGCTACTCCCCTCCCCTCCCCCTGCCCAGCGACACCCCAAACCCACAGTACCATTAGAGAAGGTGTTCAGGATTATCACCTATTGCAGGCTATGCGTGGCATGTTGCTGTGTACAAATTTGCTGTTCACAACTGAACAAGTAGTGTTCTAAGCTCTTGGAGAAAGTAAAAATACAGCAGTAGGAAATACTCTTCTGAGGTTGGGATGTCACCCTATTTTGGTGGCAGAGCAAAAGCAGCTTTTACTCTGGATCTTTTTGGGTGGTAAGAGAAAGTGGGGACTGCAGATGCTGGAGATCAGAGTCGAAAAGTGTGGTGCTGGGAAAGCACAGTGGGTCAGGCAGCATCCGAGGAGCAGGAGAATCGACGTTTCAGGCATTAGCCGTTCATTGGAAATGTGGGGATGGGAAAGGGGACTGAGAGACAAATAGGAGGGTGTGGGTGGGGCTGGGGGGAAAGGTAGCTGGGAAGGCGATAGGTAAATGCAGATAGGGAGTAATGGTGATAGGTCAGGGAGGAGGGTAGAGCGGATAGGTGGGAACAAAGGTAGACAGGTAGGACAGGTCAAGAGGGCGGTACCAAGTTGGAGGGTTGGATCTTGGATGAGGTTGGGGGTGGGGAAATGAGGAAACTGGTGAAATTCATGTTGATCTCTGTGGTTGGAGGGTCCCAAGGTGGAAGATGAGGTATTCTTCCTTGAGCAGCTTGTTTTTGAAGAACGCCTCATCTTCCACCCTACCCCGACCCCACATTCCTAATGAACGGCTTATGCCGGAAACATTGATCCTCCTGCTCCTCGGATGCTGCCTGACCTGCTGTGCTTTTCCAGCACCACACTTTTTGACTCTTTTTGTGTGGTGTCTGATACTATGAGAGCCTGATCAATAGGACTCCTTGGAAGAATTCAATTTCCCAACCAACAATTGATTTGAGAAATACAACATACTTTTTTGAAGTGTGACAACATCTGACATTCACGTGCCTGTCCTATTTCCTACATTAGAACAATGACTACAGTTTGGAAGTACTGTTAATTGCAAATTGCTTTATTATGGCTCGAAAGGTGATATGTGAGTCAGAATGCTTTCACGCACACACACGGTATAACAGAGTCTGATTTGCAAAGACTTACGTGCATATTGTAAAATAAATACTTTTCAGGAAGATAAGTGCTCCCGCAGGCATTATATAAAGACATATTCTAATTTACAGCAGTGCTTCCAGGGTATATGTAACAACAATTCTGCATTGTTATGTAGTGTAACTGACCCACATTATCATTTGCTGTAATGAAATCTCCTGGCTAATATTTTTATTATTGAATAGCCAATATATAGCACCTAATAGAGTTTCAGAAACAATTACCATTCCACAAAGTTGCTGTGTTTTGCAATTATTGTCAATTTTTAAAACAAAAATCATCTTTACTAAGCAAAGTTTTGAAAGTATTTACAAGATCTATGTTGTGCCAGGTGTTTAATTAGTGACCTTTTTGCACATGAAAGAAAATCAACATTAGCAAAGAAATCCATGTGATTCTATGTTTTGGTAAGGCACACAGGCACTTTAAAAACAATTAGTCGCAAATCAATTCCTAGTGGGCCTGGACCCACAGCGCAAAACAGTTCCTCATTCAACACTAATTAGCACTCGCCAGGCAATCTTACCCAGCAAGACTGTCGACCTCTGTGAAATGGAGAAATACTAACCTGCGCAAGGAAACACAGCAAATGAGCTACAGCTGTGAGATGGTTCTGAAAGAGTTTCAAACATTGCAAACGCAGGTAAACCATAATAAAAAAATTACTTCATGGGTCTTGGGCATCTCTGGCTGGCAAAGGTTTTCTGGGTCAGCTTTAGTTGTCCTTATAAGGGCGGTGGTGAGCTGGCTTTTTGAACCGTTCCACTACATTTGCTATCAGTAGTTTCACAATGTTGTCAGAGAGAGATTTCCAGGATGTTAACCCATGACAAAGAAGCAATGGCAATATATTTCTAAGTCAGGATGAGAGCAATATAGAGGAAACTTGTGGGTGGTGAGTTTCAACTATCTGCTGCTTTTGTCCTTTGAGATGGAAGTGTTTGTACATTTAGAACATGCTATCTGAGGAAGTTTGGTGAATTTCTGCAGTGTGTCTTGTACTTAGTACACACTGCTGCTACTGAGTGTCAGTGGTGGGGAGAATGGATGCTGGAGAGGCATGGTGGCAATCAAGTAGGCTGCTTTGTCCTGGACAGTGTCAATCTTCTTCAGTGATGTTGGAACTGCATCCATCTAGACAAGTGGAGAGTATTCCATCACACTCTTGACTTATATCTTGTAGATGGTGGACAGGCCAGTTCAGTTTCTGGTCAATGGTAAACTCCAGAATGGTGATAGTGAGGGGTTCAGTACTAGTGCTGCCTTTGAATGTCAATGGTTAGATTCTCTCTTGTTAGAAATAATCATTGCCCAGCATTTATGTGATGTAATGTCACTTGCGACATATCAGCCCAAACTAAGGATAAGGACATCAGGTAAATAGAGGTTCCACTCAAAAATGCCAACTCATCTGTGTTGGCATGGAGTTCTTAGAAACTGTAAAGTCAATTCTGTGGTGGGGAAATGGGAACATAGCGGTAATGCTCTGGTCTGGTCATCCAGATTTACTAATATCCTTGATGGAACAAAGGAAGGAAATCTGCCATTCTTAACTCATGTGGCTCACAGAAAACTGTTTGACCCCTACTTGCCCTCTGAAATTACCTAGCAAGCCACTCATTTCAAGGGTAAGTAGGAATAGGCAATAATTGCTGGTCTTGTCGGTGGTATCCACATTCCATTAAAAAAAAGAAAAATAAAGAACCATGAAAAGGAGGAACATTTAAAAAAAATGTATTTTTTCCTCAAGTTTAGCACTGCTGCCTTTTCGCATTCTGATTTGGGATGGGCAGGCCTTATTCCCTGAGGACAGATGGTTTGGGAAAGCAATTTCAGGAGGGTGGAGTTGTGGTTCAAGACGACAAATCATATGATGAAACCTCCAGGATAACACAGTACCAGAATTGCCAGTCTTGAAGCTTCAACCTATCTAGTTTCACATTATGGATAGTGGTGAGACAGGCCACTGGTTCAATGGCAGTATGCAGTGAGGGAGAATTTAACAGAGAGCTTTTACAAGGGCGTTGCCAGGGTTGGAGGGTTTGAGCTATAGGGAGAGGCTGAACAGGCTGGGGCTGTTTTCCCTGGAGCATCAGAGGCTGAGGGGTGATCTTATAGAGGTTTATAAAATCATGAAGGGCATAGATAGGGTGAATAGACAAGGTCTTTTTCCCAGGGTAGGGGAGTCCAAAAATAGAGGGCATAGATTTAAGGTGAGGAGGAGAAAAATTTAAAAGAGACCTAAGGGGCAACATTTTCAAGCAGAGAGTGGAACATATATGGAATGAACTGCCAGAGGAAGTGGTGGAAGCTGGTACAATTAGAACATTTAAGAGGCATCTGGATAGGTACATGAATAGGAAGGGTTTAGAGGTATATTGGCCAATGCTGGCAATTGGGACTAGATTAATTTAGGATATCTGGTTGGCATGGTCAAGTTGAAATGAAGGGTCTGTTACGTGCTGTACAACTTTATGATTTTACAGTCATTTTTGCAAAAGGTGAGATTGAAAAATGTAAAATATACAGTACACGTATTTGTAACCAAACCAATGGACCACGAATACCTATATGTCCTTTATCTGTGCTTCTAACCACCTCTTTCTAGTCATATCTTGCTACAGATTTTCACCAAATTTTGGTTTCACTCCCTAACCACTGAGTTCACGCTTCTAAAGGTTAAATTTATGTCTAGAGTGTTGGAGTTTAGCTGGTGCAACAATGCAAGGTAACAATTTGAAAATCCTTTATGTTTTTCACTGAGTAAGTAAACATTCTTACCACTTGTACCTACGCTGTTCTATAATGTTGTTTTCCTGGGATTTAACACGTACTGTTCCATTCCCAAAATACCTTCATTACTCGGTTGACAGCTAAGCTGCAATGACATGACTTTGCAACTAAACAAAGAATTATGGCTTTTTAAATCTTAATGACAAAACCAAAAGAAAACTGTGAAGGGTTTAATATTTATAATGCGTACCATCCACAAGATGTATTGCATCAACTCACCAAGTTTCATCCAACAGAACCTTCCAAATCCCTGCCCTCTACGACCTAGATGCATTGGATCACCACCACCTAAAAGTGCCTCTCCAACCCACTCACCATTCTGATTTGGAAATACATCCCCCTTCCTTGACTGTCACTGGTTCAAATTCCCACAGCTCCACTCCTATCAGTGTAGTGATTGTTAGTAAGGTCAGCTAGATGGACCTCACAGAATATGAGTTCCCTGATTGGGATATAATCTGGTCCAATCAGGGAGCCCTGGCTAACAGATGAGAGGTGTCAGAGGCTCTGAGGGAGCGGGATCAGTGTCAAGGACTCTCCATGTGTAAATAAAGGGTGACTTGGTGACAGGATAATGGCCTCTGTGGAGTTATTTCAACAGGACTGTGTTTGAACCTCCATCATACAGACCACAACAGCTCAAGAAAGAGGCTCACCACCATCTTCTCCAGGACAAATAAGAATGGACAACAAATGCAGGCCTTGCCACATGGATGCACAAGGGAAAAAGACTCAATTTGAACTGGAGAGTTGAAACAATCATTTAATTAAAAACACTCCTAATTATTTTCTTACAGATCTTTTGATTCTTTGTGCTATTATTATTGTTCCTGAGAAGTTCTTTTTACGAAAATTATTTCTGAACAATGTGCATTTTCTTCAAGGACTAGCCTTACTTTTCATCACAAAGGGCTGTTCATGCATCAGTAGCTGGGTTTCTCTTATCAGAGGCTCTAATACAATGTGACAGGCCCATATGCAGATGGGACCACTTGTGCATACCTCTGACAAAAGAAAACTTACGTCTGTATTCATTCCATCGCTTCCCGCATGAACGAGCCCCCGCCTCCCCAACTCCTGCATCCAGATGTTACACAAAATTCAGACCAGCATCAATCAAGTGGTTTCTGTAATAACATGGACTCCGAACAAAGGAGTTGGGTATGTTCACACTCAGCATTTCAACTGATGCAGAGGTCATTGAGGCAAGAACATGGCCCATTTAATCCATCCTGACTTAGGCAAATGGTCATCATGTTTCAAATATATTTTTAGGAAATGAAACAAGGTACATTTCATTCATCATTTACATTCTTTGAAAATTGAATTTTATTTGCAATTGGATTTAAGGTTGACCCATCCAATTCAACTGCAACTTCAAAAGAATATGCGAAGCAAGGCCAGCAGGAGTGGGACTAACCTTGTGAAGAGCCAACACTGATAGAGTAGGCCACATGGCCTCCTTTGGTGATATGTGACAGTGATGTATACACGGAAGGGGACAGTTTCTGATAGGTGATAAATTTGAAACAACAGAGCAATAACATCCTTTAGCGAAGGAAAGTGTTGCCCTTACCTGGTCTGGCCTGCATGTGACTCCAGACCCACAGCAATGTAGTTGACTCTTTTAATGCACTTGGGCAATTTGGGATGGGCAATAAATGCTGGCCGAGCCAGTAATGTCCTCATCCCGCGAATGAATTGAAAAGGTGTGATTTGGGGGTTAGGTACGTAAGTCATCAAATTGTCAAGAAATGGTAGAGAAAGTTATCAAAAGGTGTGATGGAATGCTGGCCTTCAAATCAGGAGGAATAGAATTCAAGGGGCGTAAAGGTTATGCTTCAGCTGAGCCTGGGTCAAAGCACAGCTCGATTACATAGAACTATTGTGCCATCACAGTTTAGGAAGGCCATCCTGTCCTGGGAAAGGATATAGCATGGATTTCCCCAGCTCCACTGGGGCACTCAAACTCTTTTGTCAAAAGCCTCAGATTCTTACTTAACCATCTTCTACCAGTTCTGATGAAAGATCATCTTCCTGAAACGAGAACTCTGTTTCTCTCCACAGATTGACTTGACCTGTGCTTCCAGCTTTTTGGTTCTTATTTCAGATTTTCAGCATGCCCAATATCTCACGTTGGTGTCATTGTAGTCCCTGCCACTTATTCTTTACAGTCACAGTTGAAGTAGTTGTAAGGGATCAAAGACTGCCTGCGTGTGGAATCCCAAGTATGAGTAGACCCATTTGAAAAGAAGAGGCCAGAAAGGTCTGTGGGTTGCATTGATGAATGAATCCACTCCACTTTATCAAGATAGCAGCAGAGTAGAGCTCCCGTGCTGAAGCTCGTCCGCTCTGTCCGTTTTTTATTCTTCTCTTTTTTCTTCGTTTTTGTTGTGTTTTTAAAATCTTTGTGCAAACATTTTTTTAAATGTCTTGAGATGGAATCAATTGAGAATCGAGGCAAGGTAAGCATGCTGGCTGG
This sequence comes from Chiloscyllium plagiosum, assembly GCF_004010195.1. Lineage (NCBI taxonomy): Eukaryota > Metazoa > Chordata > Chondrichthyes > Orectolobiformes > Hemiscylliidae > Chiloscyllium > Chiloscyllium plagiosum. Next base: position 100,452,397 of record NC_057714.1, on the reverse strand, counting down.
AAGCAGTTGCAAGGAGACAGGTCCCCAGCATGAATGGGAGGCTCCAGACTGGAGGCCATTGCGAGAAAGTGGGTGCCCATTGTGGGTAGACAAGGTCCCTCATGGGCTGGGACAAGGCCTTGAATTCCAAAGCCCGGTATGGTCTGGATAACATGGCCTGGTGTGGTCTGGAAATATGGCCCGGTGTGGTCTGGAAACATGGCCCGGTGTGGTCTGGAGACTAGGCCTGGTGTGGTCTGGAATCATGACCTGGTGTGGTCTGGAAACATGGTGTGGTCTCGAGGCTAGGCCTGGTATGGTCTGAAAACATGACCTGGTGTGGTCTGGAGGCTAGGCCTGGTGTGGTCTGGAAACATGACCTGGTGTGGTCTGGAAACATGACCTGGTGTGGCCTGGAGGCTAGGCCTGGTGTGGTCTGGAAACATGACCTGGTATGGTCTGGAGGCTTGGCCTGCTGTGGTCTGGAAACATGGCCTGGTGTGTTCTGGAGGCTATGCCTGGTGTGGTCTGGAAACATGACCTGGTGTGGTCTGGAAACATAGCCTGATGTGGTCTGGAAACATGACCTGGTGTGGTCTGGAAACATGACCTGGTGTGGTCTGGAAACATAGCCTGATGTGGTCTGGAGGCTAGGCCTGGTGTGGTCTGGAAACATGACCTGGTGTAATCTGGAGGCTAGGCCTGGTGTGGTCTGGAAACATAGCCTGATGTGGTATGGAGGCTAGGCCTGGTGTGGTCTGGAAACATGACCTGGTGTGGTCTGGAGGCTAGGCCTGGTGTGGTATGGAGGCTAGACTTGGTGTGGTCTGGAAACATAACCTGGTGTGGTCTGGAGGCTAGGCCTGGTGTGGTCTGGAAACATGACCTGGTGTGATCTGGAAACATAGCCTGATGTGGTCTGGAGGCTAGGCCTGGTGTGATCTGGAGGCTAGGCCTGATGGTGTCTAGAAACTCGGCCCACGGTGGTCTGGAGGTTAGGTGTTGGCATGAACAGGGATGGAAAGACTCTAAACTGTGTAGTATTTTTCCCTTTTTATCTGTTTACGAGAACTTTTTTTCTATTTTGTATCAAATACTTAAGCATCTGCACCTAGGTATCTTGTTGAGTACAGGAGTTGGGAGGTCATGTTGCGGCTGTACAGGACATTGGTTAGGCAACTGTTGAAATATTGCATGCAATTCTGGTCTCCTTCCTATCGGAAAGATGTTGTGAAACTTGAAAGGGTTCAGAAAAGATTTACAAGGATATTGCCAGGGTTGGAGGATTTGAGCTATAGGGAGAGGCTGAACAGACTGGGGCTGTTTTCCCTGGAGCATTGGAAACTGAGGGGTGACCTTATAGAGGCTTACAAAATTATGGATAGGGTAAATAGACAAAATCTCTTCCCTGGGGTGAGGGAGTCCAGAACTAGAGGACATAGGTTTAGGGTGAGAGGGGAAAGATATAAAAGAGACCTAAGGGGCACCTTTTCACACAGAGGGTGGTACGTGTATGGAATGAGCTGCCAGAGGAAGTGGTGGAGGCTGGTACAATTGCAACATTTAAGATGGGTATATGAATAGGAAGGGTTTGGAGGGATATGGCCGGGTGCTGGCAGGTGGGCCTAGATTCGGTTGGGATATCTGGTTGGTATGGACGGGTTGGACCGAAGGGTCTGTTTCCATGCTGTACATCTCTAAGACTCTATGGTGCCATAACGTGGCGACTTGTTAACTTTTCACTGTTCTCATTTGAGTACTTGTGAAAATCAAGCAAATTCATTTGAATTATTCATTGAGCATGAATATATAAAAGAAAAATGCAACTAAATGGAGGTAGGGCCATGAAAATTCACCTTAGTAAAGGATTAACTCAGTGCTAATTGGAACATTTACAACTCATCTTCACTTTCATTGTTTACACACTAAATTTATATAAAACAAGTAAAATGGAAACTGTGTCGACAGCTTTTATTTTGCTACAATAATTTTGTTTACTTTCTTTTTCGGATCAACATTTCGCTGACCATCAGTCCACACATCTCACAGAGCCTGAAGGTAGCAAGTAACCTAAAGGTGGATAAAGGTGTCAAGGTCAATGAAACAGAACAAAAGGAGAAGCCAAAGAAACGCCAAAGAAATATTGTGGCCATCACAATATGGTGAAAGGAGATACAGCAAGACAAAGAAATTGTGCCACAAAGGAAGACAGAGAAATTAAGGCATTAAAAAGAAAAATTGGCCCTAAGACATCAAAGAGGAGAAAGTGAGGGCTGCAGATGCTGGAGATCAGAGCTGAAAATGTGTTGCTGGAAAAGCGCAGCATCCTTGGAGCCTGACCTGCTCCGCTTTTCCAGCAACACATTTTCACCTGAGATATCAAAAGCAATAAAAGAAAAAAAAATTTAAAAATCAAGGGAGATGACAAAGAAGTCAGAAAGGGACTTGAATGATGTTGAGCGAGACAGAGAGAATGCGTTGCCAGCAAAGGTGGTAGAGGCAAGCACGGTAGATTTATTTAAGATGCGTCTGGACAGATGCATGAGTAGGTGGGGAGCAGAGGGACACAGATGCTTAGGAATTGGGTGGCAGGTTTAGACAGTAGATTTGGATCAGCTCAGGCTTGGAGGGCTGAAGGGCCTGTTCCTGGGCTGTAAACTTTCTTTGTTCTTTATTCTAACATACTTCCTTTTGTAATAAAACTGATCCATGTCCACGTCAGGACATATAGTGGTATTGAATCATCATAAAACTCGGCTGATAAGGTCAGATTTCTTCTGCTAAAGTCAGGAGACTTGGTCTTCGCTCCTAACGTGTGTGGTGTGCAGCAGATGCAGGCAGTAAGGATTTAATGTGAGGGGAAATTCCTTCTGTAATCAATTTCCCAAAAAGCTTGGATTAGTGAAATGCCGGAAACAAAGGTCATTAATGTTTTGCTGAATGCAACAGAAAAAATATTTCCCTTCAGAGACAGAAACAGGATGCATAATGACAAGAAGGGTATAAGAGTGAATGGGTCACGTTGTGGTTTGGCGTGAATAACTTCCAATATTTTGGTAACATGAAGGTGTGTGAAAGGTTTGGCTGGCAAGTCGAGATATTATCACAATGTGGCATCTTACCAAATGGATGGTTTGGAGTTTTTGGGCAAACCAATAAGAAATAAGCCCAAAATCAGAACAAAAGTGGGTAAAGCACATTACTTCTTTCTAAACAGCCAGGTAATTACATTTGGCATTTTGACAAGTGTTTGCTACAGTGAAGGTCAAAGATATCAGCGTTCACAATCTATGCTAATCAGCTCAGCTGGTGAGGAGCTCAGCAGCCAATGTTTCTGTAATTAGAAGATCTGCGAGCAAGTTCTCACTGCGGTTTTGCACACTATGAAATGAAGCAATGATGTGAGCTAATTTCATTTGTCACAGGTTGCTTCACCATTACTTCATCGATACACCACTGGAACCAGCACAAGATAAACAGAACATTTCACACAGTACTGTGGGTCATGTGACTGAGTTTTCTATATTCACTTGTGGGGCATGGGCATCGCTGGCTGGCCGGCATTTATTGCCTGTCCCTGGCTATCCTTGAGAAGGTGGTGGTTGTAGTGATTGTAACAAGGTCAGTCAGATGGACCTCAGAGAAGGAGTCCCCTGATTGGGGCTGTTAACCTGGCCCAATCAGGGAGCCCTGGCTGACAGAGAAGAACAGGTGTGACTGGGAGTCTTAAAAACAAGAATTTAAAAAAAGAACAGCAGTGTCTGACATCCTGCTCAATCTGAGAGCTGGCTCTGAGGGAGCTGGAGCAGTGTCAAGGCCTCCCTAAATGTAAATAAAGGGTGACTTGGTGATGGGATACTTCAGTGTCAGTGAAGCAGTAGTGATATATTTCCAAGTCAAGATGGTGAGTGGCTTGGAGGGAACTTGCAGGTGGTGGCGTTCCAATGTATCTGCTGCCCTTGTCATCACCAGTGCTATTAAGCAGCACCTGCTCAGCAATAACCTGCTCAGTGATGCCTGGTTTGGGTTCTGCCAGGGCCACTCAGCTCCTGACCTCATTACAGCCTTGGTTAAGTTATAAGGAGAGGCTAGACTGGCACTTTTGTCACTGGAGCGCAGGAGGTCGAAGGGTGACTTTATAGAAGTTTATAATATCATGAGGGACACAGAGTTCAAAACTAGATGGCATATTTTTAAGATGTCAGGAGGAAGAATTAAAAGGGACCGGAGGGGCAACCTTTTCACACAGAGGGTGGTTCATTTCTGGAATGAACTGCCAAAGGAAGTGGTTGATGCAGGTACAATTACAACATCTGGATGGGGACATGAATGGGAAAGGATGAGAGGGATATGGGACAAATGCCAACAAGTAGGACAAGTTTAGTTTGGGAAACTTGATCAGCGTGGATGAGTTAGAGCAAAGGGTCTGTTTCAATGCTGTATGACTCTATGACTCCATGGAAAAAAGAGCTGAATTCCAGAGGTGAGATGAGAATGACAACCCGTGATATCAAGCGTACATTTGACCGAATGCGGCATCAAGAAGCCTGAACAAAACTGGAATCAATGAGAATCAAAAGGCAAACTTGCTGATGGTTGGAATCATACCTGGCAGACAGGAAGATAGTTGAGTTGTTGGAGGTCAGTCAGCTCAGCTCCAAGACATTTCTTCTTCAGGAGTTCCTCAGTTAGTGCCCTAGGCTCAGCCATCTTTAGCTGCCTCGTCAATGAGCTTCCCTCCATCATAAAGTCAGAGGTGGGGATGTTTGTTGATGATTGCACAATGCTCATCCCCATTTGTGACTCCTCAGATACTGAAGCAGTCCATGTTCAAATGTAACAAGTGGCAAGTAACATTAACACCACATAAATGCCAAGCAATGGATCATTTCCAATAAGAGACATTCTAACCATCATGCCTTGACATTCAATGGTGTTAGCATCACTGAATTGCCCACTATCAATCCTGGAGGTTACCACTGACCAGAAGCTGAACTGGACTTACCACATAAACACAGTGGCTATGAGAGCAGGTCAGAAGCTAGGAATACTGTGGTGAGTAACTCACCTCCTGACTCCCCAAAGCCTGTCCACCATCGACAAGGCACAAGTTAGGAGTGTGGTGGAATACTCCCCACTTGTCAAGATGGGTGTAGCCCCAAGAAGACTCAAGAAGCTTGAGACCATCCAGGACAAACCAGCCCACTTTATTGGCACCACATTCACAAGCATCCATTCCCTGCACCACCGAATCTCAGCAGCAGCGGTGCGTACTATCTATAAGATACACTGCAGAAATTCACCAAAGTTCCTCACACTGCACCTTTCAAACCCAGAACCACTTTCACCTCGAAGGTTAAGGGTAGCAGATACATGGGAACACCACCTGCAACTTCCTCTCCCAGCCAGTCACCATCCTGACTTGGATATATGTTGCTGTTCCGTCACTGTTGGGTCAAAATCCTGGAATTCCCTCCCTAAAGGCATTGGGGTCAACCCACAGCAAATGGACTGCAGCGGTTCAAGAAGGCAGCTCATCAGCCCTTTCTTCATAGCAGCTGTGGACAGGTAATAAACGACAGGCAGCAATTCCCACGACCCATGAGTGAAGAAAGAAAAAGCATTGTGCTGCCTCTGCAGAGACGGCAAACAGAAATGGCTATTGCTCCTGACCAGGTTTAACTCTAATGGCCCTTGATTCAAAATGTTCAGCTAAAGGTGGATTAGGTGGCATGTATGGCAGTAGTAGACAGGGGGATAACGTGGTGCTGCCCGAGAGCGAGTGATCCAGTGGTGATAGACAGCTTGCCCTGGACTCTTTTTCTTTTTTAATACAATTAAAATGTAAACAAAGCTCTTATCAAATCTCATCTGGGGCATAAACCGCTCTTACCTTGTGTGTGGCACAGATGAGATTCTAAACACAACGTCGGGAATGTGACTGCACTGACTAATGACTTTTAAAAGGCTTCATTACTAAAATGGGCTATTCTCTCCCACTGCAGCCTGATGCAAATGCCTGGATTTATGTGCACACCACCTTGATTTTATTAAAACAATAAAACCATTCTCCAAAGGACCCATATTACAATTCACCGAAGGAAAGTAATAAATCACAGGCCCTGTCATTCCCATTTGGAAGAAGAAATGTGCCAAAATATTGCTATGCGCAGCACTGGGTTTTCCAGCTGACATAAGAGTAAACTAGAGGAAGATATATGATAGTAACTGGTCCAGATTAATACATGGTTCCCCAGCCTGTGTGCTGGCCACATCTATGCACCCACTACATTTGCTGGAATACAGAAGGCAATGAATGAAGGTTATTATAAGACCATACATATTATGTAAGAAGAGACTATGGAATCGTGGTCATGTCATAAACCAGTAATCATAGAATTCCTACAGTGTGGAAACAGGCCATTTGGCCCAAGAAGTTGACACCAACCGTCTGAAGAGTAACCCAAGCACGCCTGTTCCCTTTCCCTATTACTCTACATTTCCACTGACTAATGCACCTAATCTACACATCCCCCTGAACACAATGGGCATTTTAGCATGGCCAATTCACCTAACCTGCACATCTTTGGACTGTGGGAGGAAACCGGAGCACCCAGAAGGAACCGACGCAGACGAGGGGAGAATATGCAAACCGCACACAGACAGCCGCCTGAGGCTGGAATCGAATCTGGGTCCACGGCGCTGTGAAGCAGCACTGCTAACCACTGAGCCTCTGTAATCCAGAGGCTCTGCTGAATGTTCTGTGATACACAGGAGCTGGTGGAGTTCAAGTTCATAAACGTGGAGTTGTAAAGCCAGTCTTAGCATCAGTGACCATGAAGCTTTTGTTGGTTTTCCGAGAAACTCACCTGGTTCAGTAATGGCCTTTAGCGAAGGAAATCTGCTACCCTTAGCCAGAAATGTGATTTGATGTGGCTACTCTTAACAGCCCTCTGAGAAATGGCGCAGTTCAACTGGCAATTCGAGATAGGCAAAAAATGTTGGCCTCATCAGCGATGCTAGCATCCCAGGAAAGAATACGGAGAAAAGCCGTACTTGCCATCCATACCTACTGAGAAATGGTGCTCACATCATTTGGAATTCCCCATATAAGCACATCCTAAAATCCGTTTCCTGCAATCCACCTCAACACTGGGAACCATTCTGTCAGTTGCAATGAAGGCCCTCCATCTTGCTCCCTCCCATTGGCTTCCAGATTCTTCCGAGTGGTTTGCAGCAGTCAACTGACCAAAGTCGGGAATTTGTTACTCACCTTCAGGCCTCCAGGCACAAATTTGTCGAAAACCATTTCTCTGCCTCTCCAACTCACTTTCCTCTTTTAAGACAACCCCTAAAACCTCGTTGAACAAGTTCTGAATAAGTGTCACACGACCCAGAATGTTAACTCTGCTTTCTCTCCACAGATGCTGCCGATTACAAAGTTGGTGGAGGTTACAGAGTTAGTGAGGGATGAGAGTATGGAGGAATTTGCAATGCAAAGGTGAGAATTTAAAAGCTGAACTGTTACTAATCAAATATAGGTCAAAGAACACAGAATGTGGTGGGTGAAAGCAACTTCATATGGGTAGCAGAGTTTTAGATGAGCTCAGGTTTGCTTTGCTTGGGGTTTGGAGGTTGTCCACTCAAGTCTAGAGGTAAAGGAGGCCTGGATGATGACACAGAATTGAACCCCACACACACTGACAGCTCCAATTTAAACTCAGTTTGCCTCTGCACAGCACCAACTCACAGGATTGCCAGCTGGTATTCCAGAACAGAAACCCAGTGCTGCTAAACTTCCACTCCAGCTCTGCCCCATCCTGCAGGGTTGCAGGGATCACCTGCAGGGTTGCTTTACCCCACGGTCAGCAGAAGCAAATGTTCGCGAGAGAAATCAGGCCCATTGCTGTTTGATTGACCCATGCTGCATATTCTCCACCATCAGCCGATAGAGATTAGCAGTGACAGCATGAGATCCTTATGTGTCCTTTTCTCACTTGGAACTCGATCAGGGATAGTCACGAAGGTCACAGGATCTGAACTCCACATCCTCCCAACAAACCGCACAGTGCCATCTCCAGATCTCCAACTCAAACTCATTCAATCTCACCTACTATCTATGGTGTACACCTGATGCAGGGGGATGGATTCTCCCAGTCATAGAGACGAGGTTGGAGGTGGAGTATGTCTGGAGAATAGAAGGTAGTCACATGAGGACTCCCAGACATGAACCCAAAACCTGGTCAGCGACAGGCTTGGTGGAAATGGAAATGTTGGTTAATGACCATCTGGATGTGGATGCTGGTGGATGGTAGGTGAGAACAAGGGGAATGCTATTGCTGTTGTGGGAGGGAAGAAAATGGACATGGGCTGAAGTATGGAAGATGGGTCAGGCCCAGCTAAGGGCCCTGTCAACTATGGTGCTGGGGAATCCTCGGTTGAGGAAGAAGGTGGACATTTCAGAGGCTCCCTTATTGAAGTTGGCATCATTGGAATAGATGCAGCAGGAACGGAGGAATTAGGAGAAGAGAATAGAGTCTTTCCAGGAAGCAGGGTGTATGGTCAAGGTAGCTATGTGGATTGATGGGTATGTAGTGGATATTACCCTAACCCCCACACAGCAGACCTTGTTATTGCATGTCTGCTATTACACACAACCTATTATTAGCCACTGACAGCCCCCATTAAGAGGTATTCACCCTCCTAGCCTGATTGTTATCCATTCCTTTGTCCAACTGTTCTTCTCTGTCTTTGGGCTCTATTTCCACCAATTGTTTACACCTTACACTCTCCCCACACCCTATCTTCTGTATGAAAAAAAGCTAGCTGCCATCAGTTCTGAGGAAGGATCCCTGGACCCGAAACGTTAACTCTGATTTCTCTCCACAGATGCTGCCAGACCTGCTGAGCTTTTCCAGCAATTTCTGGTTTTGTTCCTAAAATATGGAAATTTGGGATAGATATCGGGCTGTTAGGTGGTGGACAGGATAAAATCAGCAGTGGTAAAATTATATAAACATTTCAATTTATTACTATCAAAGCATCACGTAAGCATGGCATTAGAAGATGAGATTACAGATATACAATTGAATTTAAAACACCAAGAGAAGAAATATCAAGTGAATCAGCTCAGAAGATAGAAACGCTGCTCTGGATTAGATGGTATCTGTTTATTATACATTCTGTGGATGTGGGCATCACTGGCTGGGCCAGCATTTATTGCTTGTCCCTGGTTGCCCTTGGTGGTGGTGAGCTACCATCTTAAATTGCTGCAGTTCGTTTGGTGTTAATGCCATTAGGAAGGGAATTCCAGGAGTTTGATTCAACAACGTGAAATTGCAGATTGTGGGGTTCCCATGTATATGTCTCCTTCTAGATGGAAGTGGTTGTGGGTTTGAAAGGTGCTGTCTAAGATCGTTGGCGAACTTCTGCAGTGAATCTTGTAGATGGTACACAATGCGACTACCGAGCGTCAGTGGTGGGGGGAGTGGATGCTTGTGGACGCAGTGCCAGTTAAGCAGGTTGCTTTGTCCCAGGATACTGTCAAGCTTCTTGAGTGTTGTTGGGGCTGTACCCATCCAGGCAAGTGGGATGAAATAACTCTACAAAGGCCAGTATCCTGTCACTTGGTCACCTTCTATTTACACGTGCATAGTGCATGATGCGGACCCGGCTGGCTCAGAACCAGCTCCTAGAGTGAACAGAAACCCTGACACTCCTGCTTAATTTTTTTTCTTTTTCTTTTTTCTTTTTTTTCTTAAGGTGTGAGACACAGTGAGAGACACAAGGTGCACAAATCTTTATTCAATTTCCACCACCAGGAAGAAAGGAAATACCCGAGTGGCCAGTGACAAGTAGTGCCCTTCACAAAAGGCAATGCTGTGTGATCAGACACTCCTGCCTATATCTGTCAGCCAGGGCTCCCTGATTGGACCAGATTAACAGCCCCAATTGTGGAACTCATATTCATTGAGATCCATCTGGCTGGCCTCATTCTAATAACTACACAGGGAATATTCCACCACACTCCTAACTTGTATCTTGCAGATGCTGAGAGGCTTCATGGAGTCAGGAGGTAAATCATTTGCCATAGGATTCTTAGCCACAGTCCAGTTCAGTTTCTGGTCAATAGCAATTCCCAGGATGTGGATAGTCCAGAATTCAGCAACAAAAGTGCCATTTAATGTCAAAGGGAAATGGTTAGATTCTCTTTTATTGGAGATGTCACTCTCTGTCTCTTGTGGAGTGTGAATGTTACTTGCTGCTTATCAGTCAAAGCCTGGAGATCATCCAGGTTGCTGCATCTGGACATGGATTAGGCGAAAGTGAGGACTGCAGATGCTGGAGATCAGAGTCAAGATTCGAGTGGCGCTGGAAAAGCACAGCAGGTCAGGCAGCATCCAAGAAGCAGGAAAATTGATGTTTCGGGCAAAAGCCCTTCATCAGGAATGAGGACATGGCATTTGGTCATGGACTGCTTCAATATCTGAGGCATCACAAATGATGCTATAAACTGTGCAATCATCAGCAAACATCTCAATCTGTGACCTTATAATGGAGGGGAGGTCAGTCATGAATCAGCTGAAGAGGTAAGCAAGAACAGACAAAGATAATGTCGTTGATGTAATATCGCTGGACTGGTACAGGCCTTTGAAATTGTACCAGATGGCAATCTAATGAGGTCAGACCATATGAAATCAGAGAACAAGAGCAGAATGGATAAGCAGCTGGTTGCAAAATGCACAAGAGTTGAGGAGAAACTCTGCCATGCAGAAAGATGGGTAGGGGGAGAGCAGGCTCCAACAAGGATCGAAACTGGAATAAACGTTCAAAATCCCTAGTAACAATGAAGACTTTAGAATCAATTTCTAAATTTGAAGATGACACCAATTTGGCAATTGGTGGGCAGAGAATGTAATCATTGCCAAGGAGGACTGCAATAAATTACAAGACATGAACAAAGCTGCAATCCTTCTTTAAATCTACCTCTTCCTTAAAGATGATTCTTAACACATGTCTCTCCAAATGTCTCCTCTGACTCATCACTAATTTTGTTTGATAATACATGTGAAGTACCTTTGTGTTGTGACAATGCTATTACTTTAAGAAGGTTATTTTGTCCTTGATTTATTTTGAAGAGAGGCACAGTTTAACAATGTTAAAGATCACACAGCACCAAGTTATAGTCCAACAGGTTTATTTGGAAGTACAAGCTTTCAGAGCGCTGCTCCTTCATTAGGTAGCTAAACCTGTTGGACTATAACTTGGTGTTGTGTGATTTTTAACTTTGTCCACCTCAGTCCAACACCAGCGCCTCCACATCATAGTTTACCAACAGAAGGGGAATGGTCAGTTCTCCCAGTTCAGGGTTTACCGGTTTAGTTTTTTTACCTGTAACAGGCACAAGATTTGAGAGCTCAGGAGAGTGGCTAACTTCAGTAAAGGATTCCTCTGACTTTCTCTGAAATCTCTCTCTGGATATTGTTCCCTTCCTGTCTGAAAGAATCTCTGTTTGAATTTACCTTTCTGACAAGGGGTGTGTTTATGGGATGTTACTGTATTGAAACAGTTATGTAGTGATAGTTACTGTACTACATTGGGTTAGAATTTCCAAAAATTAAGTTATTCTAAATTCTGTTTTCTTTTGTTCGTGTTTTAACATGTAGTGTTTAGGTGAATTCTATTTTGCTTATAGTCGAGTGGTTTGGCCAGCGGCATCAGACCTGGAACACCCACTTCACATCTGCCTTTAAAATAAGAAAATGTTTGGGTCTAGGCTACCTTCTAAAAACATATTGAGGGGGTCTGGCCTGGTCCGTAACAGTTACTTTTACATTAAAAGGTGTAAAAAATGCAAGGCTCATGTTGACGCATTAGTTGGTTTCAAGGCGTGCCAAACTCACCCACTTACAGAGTTAAAACTGAGCCTTTGTAACTGATGTAAGGTCATTCAACCAACTGAGTCTCCTCTGTCATCCAATGAGATCATGGCTGATTTGATCATCCTCAACCTCACTTTCCTGCCTTTTTCTCCATAGTCCCAACTGTTTAAAAATCTGCCCATCTCAGCCTTGAATATACTTAATCATCCAGTCTCTAGAGTCCTTTGTGGTAAAGAATTCCACACCTTCTGATAGAAAAATGTCTCTTCATCTTTGTCCGAATTGGGTGACCCTATACTCTAAGATTATGCCCTCTGGTCATCCCCTGAAGAACAACAGCCTCTCTACATCTTTTTTTTAATTCACTCGTGGGGCATGGGCATTGCTGGTAGGCCAGTATTTATTTCCCATCTCCAGCTGCCCTTGAACCACTTCGAGGGCAGTTGAGAGTAAACCAATTTGCTGTGGGGCTGGAATCATACGTAGGCCAGACCAGGTGAGGATGGCAGATTTCCTTCCCTGAAAGGAATTAATGGTGGGGGGAGGTCCCAGTAGGCTGGAGAATTGCTAATGCTGTCCCCTTGTTTCAGAAGGGTAGCAAAGATAATCCAGGTAATTATAGACCGGTAAGCCTGACATCACTGGTAGGGAAGCTAATAGTGAAGATACTGAGGGATAGGATATGTACCAGTTTGAAAGAAAATTGGCTTATCAGTGATAGGCAGCATGGTTTTGTGCAGGGAAGGTCACGTCTTAAAAACCTAATAGAATTCTTTGAAGAGGTGACAAAGTTGATTGATGAGGGAAGGGATGTAGATGACATATAAATGGACTTTAGTGAGGTGTTTGATCAGGTTCCCCATGGTAGGCTGATGAAGAAGGTGGAGTTGCATGGGGTCCAGGGTGTTCTAGCTAGATGGATAGAGAACTGGCTGGGCAACAGGAAACAGAGAGTACTAGTGGAAGGGAGCTTCTCAAAATGGAGACCTGTGACCAGTGGTGTACCACAGGGATCCATGCTGAGATCACTGTTGCTTGTGATATACATAAATAATTTGGAGGAAGCTGTAGACTGCCTCATGAGCAACTTTGCAGATGGCACTAAGATTGGTGGAGTAGCAGATAGTGAAGGGAACTGTCAGAGAATACAATGGAATATAGATAGATTGGACAGCTGGGCAGAGAAATGGCAGATGGAGTTCAATCCGGACAAATGCGAGGTGATGCATTTTGGAAGATCCAAGTCAAGAGCGAACTATACAGTAAATGGAAAAGTCCTGGAGAAAATTGATGTACAGAGAGATCTGGGTGTTCAGGTCCATTGTTCTCTGACAGTGGCAACGCAGGTCGGTAGAGTGGTCAAGAAGGCATGTGGCATGCTTTCCTTCATCGGACAGGGTATTGAGTACAAGAGTTGGCAGGTCATGTTACAGTTGTATAAGACTTTGATTTGCCCACATTTGGAATACTGCGTACCGTTGTGGTTGCCACGTTACCAAAAGGATGTGGATGATTTGGAGAGGTTGCAGAGTAGGTATACCAGGATGTTGCCTGGTATGGAGGATGCTTGCTATGAGAAGAAGTTGAGTAGATTAGGATTATTTTCATTGGAAAGATGGAGGTTGATGGGGGACCTGATTGAGGCCTACAAAATCATGAGAGGTGTAGACAGAATGGATAGCAAGAAACTTTTTTCCCAGATACTAATTTTCCCAGTTACTGGGGGTCATGAGTTCAAAGTGAGAGGAGAAAAGTTTAGGGGAGATATGTGTGGAAAGCTCTTTACACAGAGGATGGTGGGTGCTTGGAAAACATTGCCAATGGAGGTGGTAAGGGTGGGAATGATAGCATCATTTAAGATGTATCTAAACAGATACATGAATGGGCAGGGAGCAGAGGGATACAGATCGTTAGAAAATAGGCAGCAGATTTAGATAGAGGATCTGGATCGGTGCAGGCTTGGAGGAGTGAGGGGCCTGTTCCTGTGCTGTAATTTTCTTTGTTCTAATGAGTTAGATGACCTTTTCTGACAATCGTCAATGGTTTTATGGCGGTGAATAGACTTGTAACACCAGATTTGTTTTTGAATTGAATTGTGGTGGAATTTAAAATGACATCCACAGAATATGTGCTGAGTTTCTGGATTAATAGTTCAGTGATAATACCACTAAGCCACATCCCCACTCCCTCCCCCATCCAGCCTATCAAGTTCCCAAATAATCAGATATATTTTAATAAGACCTCCTTTCATTCTTCTAAACCCAATGAGTACTCCAACCTACTCAAACCCTGCTCATAAGAAAATCCATCCATACCCAGGATCAGCCTGGCAAACCTTCTCTGGGCTGCCTCCAGTGTCAATATATCTTGCCTTAGATAAGGGGAGCAAAACTGTTCACAGTATTCGAACCATGGTTTAACTAATGCCTTGTATTGCTTTAGCAAGTCTTCCCGATTTACCATACTCCATTCCCTTCGAAAAAAATTCCATTTGCCATCCCTATTATCTGCCCAACATGGATGTTAGCCAATAACTCAAACTCCCAAATCCCTCTGTGTGTATATTTCTGCAGTCTTTAAATAATATCCAGTTCCACTATTCTTCCCTGCCAAACTGAGTGACCTCATATTTTCCTAAACAAAAGCAGAAATTGCTGGAAAAACTCAGCAGGTCTGGCAGTATCTGGAGAGAGAAAGCAGAGTTAACATTAAAGGTCTGATGATGCTTCCTCTGCACACGTTTTCCTACACTAGACATCACCTGCTAAGTTATTTGCCCACTCTCTTAACCTGTCTACATCCATCTGCAAACTCTTTGTGTCATCCGCACCACTTGCCTTCCCACCTATTTTTGCGTCATCCACAAAATTAGCGATAGTACGTTCACTTTCCTTATCAATGTCAGTAATACAGTCTGAATTGCACAAGGGAGGGGGAGCGATAAACATTGGTTTGTAGTCTTCCAAGAGGTCTCCGCAGAAATGAAATCAATATTTAGTGAAGAGTTCTGTGTTTATCGCTCTCTATCACAGCTGTCACTAATTAGAATGTTTATGTTTTCAAGCTATTAAGACACAGCGGATGGTAATGAGAGCTCTTCTTTAGCATGAGAAGCTTTCAAAATTCGATGAATTCAAATTATGTCGAGGATAACACACATAGTCTCTCTGCTTGACGTGCCTTCTGAAGTAAAAAGATGAACAGATTTTACCTAAAGGTTCAGTTGACATCCTGCCACAGATTTTGCGAGAAATTTGCAGCTCATAATAAGTGACATAAATTGGGAACTGTTGCCTTTACTTTCCATGGAGTGTAATATACATACAGTGCTCATTGCTGGAATGTCAACTGACAATGGCAATATCTCCTATGGGGGCCTCATGAATATCATGTCCCATCATCTCTCACCTTAGTCAATGGAACAGAAAGGAAAACAAATGGTGGCAGAGGAAGCAGTGCAAATTAGAAACAAAAACAAGGAAAGGGAAAGAGAGTGGCTCGCTGAAAAAAGCCCAAAGTCTTCTACCATCCTTCTAACCTTATGATACAACAGTTATGGAGTGACTCAGAAATAAGAGCAATCATTCTCTTTCAATGAGTGTTAGTAAGTTTGCAGATTACACCAAAATTGAAGGTGCAGTGGACAGCGAAGAAGGTTACCACAGATTCCACCGGGATCTTGATCAGATGGGCCAATGGGCTGAGGAGTGGCAGATGGAATTTAATTTAGATAAATGCAAGGTTCTGCATTTTGGGAAAGCAAATCTCAGCATGACTTGTACACTTAATGGTAAGGTCCTTGGAAGTGTTGCTGAACAAAGAGACCTTGGAGTGCATGTTCATAGCACCTTGAAATGAAAGTCGCAGGTAAATAGGAGAGTGAAGAAGGCATTTGGTATGCTTTCCTTTGTTGGTCAGAGTATTGAGTACAGGAGTTTGGAGGTCATGTTGCAGCTGTACTGGACATTGGTAAGGTCACTTTTGGAATAGTGTGTGCAATTCTGGTCTCCTTCCTATCAGAAGGATGCTGTGAAACTTGAAAGGGTTCAGAAAAGATTTACAAGGATGTTGCCAGGGTTGGAGGGTTTGAGCTATAGGGAGAGGTTGACTGGGCTGCAGCTATTTTCCCTGGAGCGTTGAAGACTGAGGGGTGACCTGATAGAGGTTTACAAAATCATGAGGGGCATGGATAGGGTAAATAGACAAAGTTTTTCCCTGGAGTGCGGGAGTTCAATACTAGAGGGCATAGGTTTAGGGTGACAGGGGAAAATATAAAAGAGACCTACGGGGCAACCTTTTCATGCAGAGGGTGGCGCATGTATGGAATGAGTTGCCAGAAGAAGTGGTGGAGGCTGGTACAATTACAACATTCAAAAGGCATCTGGATGGGTATATGAACAGGAAGGGTTTGGAGGGATATGGGCCGGGTGCTGGCAAATAGGACTAGATTAGGTTGGGATATCTGGTCAGCATGGACGAGTTGGATCGAAAGGTCTGTTTCCGTATTGTACATTTCTGTGACTCTATAACTCTAATGAGTCTGTAGCAGAACTAGACACGAGGTATGAAAATCTCGAGTGCTTCAGAAACTCTGGGTCCAAGATCAAATATTTGTCCCAAGTATGTGACACTTGGCTATACCATGTCTCAAATTGTTCAGATTTCTCTATCTTGTGATGTTATTGTCAATAACAAATGTAGCAAATGTTTATTTTTATGTTTCAAAACATCTTTGTGGCTTACCATTGATTGCCCTCAACATTAAGAGTCAAAAAATGTGGCGCTGGAAAAGCACAGCCGGTCAGGCAGCATCCGAGGAGCAGGAAAGTCAATATTTCGAGGATAAGCTCTTCATCAGGAATGTGGGGAGGCCCCAAGGAGATAGGTGGGGGGGTGATGGGGCCTGGGGCAAGGTAGCTGGGAACACGATAGGTAGGTGAATGTTGGGGGCGGGGAGGGGCAATCTCCAGCATCTGCAGTCCTCACTTTCTCCCTACTACCTTTAACATTAAGATTCGTGGGGATTGCTGGATTAGCACAAAGCTTGCTGTCAAAATAGACCAGACACTTTCTTTGAACCTCTTGGAAGAATTTAGGATCTGAGGGAATGAGATGTATTTCTTGGGTGGAATCTTGCGCCTTCCCCTGTGCTGGAGTGTTGGAAGTGTGGTTTAATCAGGACAGAAGGGACCCCTTCACAGCACAAAACGTAACAGCAAAGGTTGACAGAGCATTTAGTTTTACATTTTTTTAATGACACTTCTGACAGTTGTACAAGTTCCATAATGCATGACAAGACTAACACAATGCTGGTCAATGTAAAGACCAATTAGAAGGACAGATTCCTATGATGAATCACTCCACTAAAAACTCATCTACAGGTACATTACAGTATGTGACATTTGAAGGTGTCAAAACATTTCACAATTACCTTTCAGAATGCTCCTGTTTCCTCAGCATAATTCTCTCAGTGGTCACGAACTCTGCAAGGCTGTGTGTCTTTTTTGGGCTTACAAAACCCACATTCACCCAGGAGAATAGTGTGGGGGAGGAAAAAGAGCTTTACCGTGGAAGAGGTGCTTGTGCCTACAACTGGAAGAGGCGCATGTTCTTCCCTAACCACCAAAAATGGCACAGGGTCAGGAAGGCACGTGAAAATCATTTCTCCAACTAAAGAAATGTTCAGTGCTTCACCACCCTATTTGCATCACTTCTGGGAGAGGCAAGTCCAGTCCCAGCTGTTTCTCGTAATTTCAGAGTTGTAGCGACACTGAGAATTGACATTTTTGCTGTCATTACAAATGTAAAATCCATACCAATCTTACAGCTGTCAAGTGATTGTGACAGGAGAAATCTGACATGGATAATATTGTAACATATCATTGTACCACATGTAATGCTTTTAATATATAACTAGTTGAGATTAATTTTGTCTCTGACTGAAGTAGGATTAGAGGGTTGGAGATAATCGCCCTGGATGTATGGTCATAAGATGTTTTATTAACATATAAATAGATATATTAGTAAATGTCTATTGGGGTTGCCATGTTAAATCAAAGGATATAAGGGATCATACCACAAAACCGTAATTTTAAACAGTGGCATTTTTAATATGTTAATGTTCTGCCTCTCCAACTTTCCCTGGAGTGAAGGAACTTCCCAGCTGGTTACTGTACCAGTTTCTCACAGCGTTGCCACGTGTCCCTATTAGCGATAATTTAACGAGTGATTTTCGTGATGCTACAATCCCAGTGGGGAGCTGTATTCATATGGAGGCACAGGTCAGAGACAAAGCTGCAACTCCAATTCGGCAACTCTTGTTGTACCACAAATCAGGGTCATTGATTCACCCCTTTAATCTAAGCTGTAATTTAGTAAGTGCATGCCAACCATACTGCTAGCTGCTATGGTAACAAGCTGGCAAGTGACTTTAATGTTAGGCAAGCTGTGAATGGCAGGGTTCATCAGCCGTTTGAGACAGGTTGCTGATTAAAATTCAGTTTGCCCACAAGTCTCCTGGCGCAAGTCTCCCATTTTGTTTCCTCTCCACTTCTCCCACTATTTCCTTCCATATATGTATCTTTCTGTTTCTGTCTGAAGAAATTTAATTCCCAGAGATAGGAGACTTCGGGTTGCATGGAATGTGAAAAACCACAACTCTGACTCCAAAATACTTGAAAACCATCCAATCGTGCTTTTAAGGGTGATGGGTTGGGGGGGTGGGGGGTGGGGGGAAGTAACTAAGCCGTTCCTTGGGATGGGATTAGTAATTCAAATGTCATAAAGATACTGTGAGCCTCATATTTAATTACAATTTTAAATCTAGGTATTAGCTATGCAGCAAAGAATGGGAGGAGAGCACTGTTGCACCCAGGAGGTAATTACTGCTCCTACAACCCTAAGTAAGTGTCAAAAGGCCAGATTTGGAACAGAGCAGAAATCACAGAGGGCTGTAGAGCCAGAAACATTTACAGAGAAATCTAAGATGATGGAAGGCACGGGGCCATGGAGAAATTTGTAAAGAAAGGATGGAAATTTTCAAATTGTGGCTTTACTCAACAAGATAGTGAGCATGGGCTGATTAGGAATGAGGCTTACTATGTGTAAGACAGACACAGCAATAAATAGATAACTTCAACCTGACAGAGAATAGAAAGTGGGAGGGCAACAGGAGATCGGCTCATCAAGTTTGGAGGTGAGAAAGAAATAGCTAAGTGTTTTAGCAACAGATAAACTGAGGCAAGGGAGGAGTTGTATAATTTAGAAAGTGGTGTATTTGGAAGGATTTCATGATTTTTGGTCAGAAAAGCCTTTTTTGGCCCTTTGAAAATGATATCCAATTAATCCTAGTTCCCTGCTCTTTCCTCCTAGCTGTTCATTTTGTTTTCCAGATCCAGTCTTATCAAACTTAGATTGGCCATTTATTATTGAGCCTGTTTCCATTAATCTTTCAGGCAGTGCATTCCAGATATTAACAGCCAGCCGCAACAAAAATCTCCTCATCTCACTTTTCTCAATCTTTCCTCATCTCCAAAGAAGGTGTTGCGACATTTAAACACAGCTTCCGCCAGTGAATAGCATTCTATAACAAGCATTCAATCAGCGAAGCTTTCTGTATCGCAAAAGATAAAAAGAAAACACCTTTTTTAAAAATCAAAGCCTCTGACCAAAGGCTACTTAATGGCTGCTGTGGGAGCAGTACTGAAAGATTACAATCAGACTAGTCCAATTCCTGAGGCATGATACATGGAGATAGTGAGGAAAATGGTGGGGTGGGACTGGCTCTGTGGAGATACTCATCCCCTTCCTGCTACCTCAGCAATAAGATTCTGGACCAGGAGGTCCACAGGTAACCCCCCACTCACTGCCACCAATTATGGCTCATAAGTGACTAATTAACAGCCACTTGAGGGCCTCAGCAAAGCTGCCTCAAGTGACCGCCATCCCAACACTGAATGCAGAGCCAGATATGGAGCAGGCAATTCCATTTTCCCCAGTCTGGGGTCAATTGGGGGCAGATAGCAAGAGACAGGCTGCGTCCATTAGCTGATGATGAGGGAGGGGAAAGTTTTGGGTTGGAGATAGAGAGGGAACGGGAGGCATATGTAGTGAGTGGTGTTGATGTGGAGCTCGCTGCCAATAAGGTTGGTGGAAGCAAAAGCAAATCAATGATTTCAAAAGAAAGCCAGTCAATTTGCACAGTGGCAGGAATAGATCAGGTGGAGCGGTGGGAACTGACTGGGTTGCTCTTGAGAAAAGGACAGGAAGACTTTTGCTTGTTCTGTCACACGGTCACCAGTGTCATAGCTGCAATGTTATCAGGGCCTATAGCCTTCAGTAAATTATAGTCATTTCTCAGAAGTGAGTAGAACTGATTGAAGAATGGCATTTATAATGGTGTTAGCTTACAGAGAATGACAAAATGGAACAACAATGTAGCTCTGTTGCTGCTTTCAAAGGCATAATGGGCCTTAGAATGGGATCAATAGCGAGGCTCCAAGATACATTTCTACCAATTGCTTCAAGTTTTTAATGCTGATTAGGCCCTGGATTATAACTATCCATCTTTCCTAAGCATTCCAATGCGATATACTGCTTCCTAACGCGCGGGCCACCTATGGCAAGACAGCTTACACATTACACACAGTGAAGGCGAGTGAACATAGTGAATCGCCTGCCAATCAGCTCATTAAAAACTGAGACACAATCACAGGAGAGTACCTTGCTTTATTAGACCCTTGACCATCAGAAGATGCTGCCCAATCAGAGGCTGGCAGATTCTTGGTCTAAAGTTCATTCATTGAGGCTTACCCCACAGGTGGTCCTGAAGCGAGAAAGTCATTTTCCTTTCATCATCTTATTCAGCTCCTGGGAGCAGGAGGTTTGGGATAAGGGCTGGAAGATATCTGCCGAAGCTGACAGCCTTTCTGTCATCTGTGCATCTTTCCCCCCAGCCAGAAAGGATGATGGTCGAGGAAGTGACACGTTAAGGTCCTTAGTGGCCATTAATTGACTTAGGGAACTTAATTGCTGGTGGGTTAAAAAGTTGCCCATGTAATAACAGAGGTCATGAGATAGGGACAAATTTCTCTCCAGGGGAAATTCACACAATTACTTCCCTGTTTTGCCATCTCTCTGAGGAGAAGAAAATGCTGCTAAAACATTTTAATACATATTTTAATTTTAGAAGAATTAATGGGCTCCTTCGTTACCTTAAATTCCAATCTGTTTAGACTGGGACCAAACGGCAGTTTTTAACCTCCACACATCTTTGTTTCTCTGTTGATCTGTGATGTGAGAGCCATCACACATTACATTCCTCTGACAGCTGGTAACTACTCTCCCCCCTTAGCGACCCAACACTTTTTCTTCTTCATCTCCCTGAATGAGTCACCAGTGTCCATACCCACCATTTGGTAAAATGTCAACAATCAGCAACTACAGAGGATGTGTTTGATGCACAGAAGAAAATGCGACAGATCCCGGTCAATACTGTCTCAAATCTTGTCTTTTTTTGGAGACATTTCAGTTGTATCCAATCCTCTGAACTCTAATCTGCCTTGCAAATTGTGAATTGAATAGAAAAGCAAACCGCTGATAATAATCAGGTACAGTGACAGATCAGACGTCACCTTCCTATTGGCAAGGATGCTAGCTCTAATGCTGCATTCTTACTCATTTTCTCTTCTCGCAGTTTAAAAGGAGCATTTTAACCTCTTCTCAGTTTGTGTGCACTGCATTATATTCCATCAGGACACGCAAAACAGATGAGTTATAGCACGCATCCCAGCTTTGCCCCCATCGATTCCCAACGTCCTGACCTTTCATGTTTTGTTCACAGATTACTGTGGAAATATCTCCTCATGATCAAACCAGTGGCCAAAGGCTCAAATTCAGTGCATTTAAAACGCAGAGTGATATGTCAGAACAGGAATTATTCACCTTGGAATATAAAATGCAGGGGCCGTTCCCTTTTGTGCTGCTTTCAATGAGAGTCAAATGTCGCAAAAGCAAAACCAAATATTATTTAAGGACAGGCTATGAGTAAGGAACTATTCGATAGTAGTCAGGGTGCGTGAGCCATTGTGACTTCCTCAGATGGAACAAAGTCTGAAAGCAAAACAATTATTGAGCACAAAGGAAATTACTTCTCAACTTGGGATCATCTGCCAATAGATTCCAGTGGATTTAGTCTGCCCCTGTGGATAAAAATGAACTTAGATTTAAGTCTAATCTGTCAAAATATCATAAGTGAGGGAATAATAGGTGGAAATGCCTCTGCTTCAGGCTCGTTATAAAACCAGAAGGAACAAGTTATTGCATTTGATGTGAAGATGTGTATTATGATGCAGGGTCTTCTGGTGCTGTGGTTGCATCCCCACCTCTAAGCCATGAAGATTCAGGTTTAAATCTTACCTGCTCCAGAGGTGTATAGAGTCATAGAGATGTCCAGCATGGAAACGGAACCTTTGGTCCAACTAATCCACGTCGACCTGATATTATAATAACACCTCTGAACAGGTTGATTAGAAAATATCTACAATGGATCTGTTTCTCATTAACAGCTTTCATTTATGGGAAGTGAGTGACGCTGGCAAGGCTGGATTTATTGTTCATTACAGTTCGAGCCTCATCCTTGAACTTGTCCTGTTGGGTATCCCATGATCCTGTCTAAATAAGCGCACACGTGGCTTCATTTGAAGTTTGACAGGCGTTTAGAATGTTACTGTGTGATTTTGCAAGCCGTGTAGAGCCCACAGCATCCACCAGCATCCAGTGCACAGTATCCAATGGAGCTCTTAATTACCAGGGCTTTTTCAATGACCTGATTCATTCCCAAACGTGAATTTCAGTATGTGATTTCCTTACAACTTTAATAAATGTACATAGGATCACACATAATAACTCGCCAAAATTCTAACCAATTCCTTGCCTCTCCAGGACAAAAGAATTTCACAAACCTCATGTAAGCAAAGATTCTATCGAACATGACATACTAGTATTCCTATTCATGATATTCAGAGAAGAGACATTTAAGGACTGAAGACAGTGGGAGAAGGGCAGTTGCACTTTGCTGTCATATGAAGGAAGGACTATAATAGAGGGTCCTGTGGCACTGATCCAGAGATCTGGCTTCAAGTTCCACCCACTCTCCTGGCGTGTCTGAACAGGTTGATGAAAAATGCCTTGAAAGAAATGCAGTTGTTTTGACTCTATAAATATGATATAGTAAGAGAGGTGATCGCATGGAGGTTTTGGGAAAGAAAATTACACAAAAGGGAATTAAATTCACTTGTGGGAATTTAACAAGGGGATACAGATTCAAAACCAATGGAAGGAACTTTAGGGGTGAAATCAGGAAATTCTTCACAAAGTGCTCACTGTTTGGAGTAAACTGTCAGATAAAGCAGTGTGGATGAAAGGCCTGGAATTATTCAATGGCCACTGCAAAAATCTAGAGATTTCTGATGGAGCAAAGGACTTTCCTCACCTATAAGGTGGGCGGCACGGTGGCACAGTGGTTAGCACTGCTGCCTCAGAGAGCCAGAGACCCGGGTTCAATTCCCGCCTCAGGCGACTCTCTGTGTGGAGTTTGCACATTCTCCCAGTGTCTGCGTGGGTTTCCTCCAGGTACTCCGGTTTCATCCCACAATCCAAAAATGTGCAGGTTAGGTGAATTGGCCATGCTAAAGTGCCCATTGTGTTCAGGGGAATGTGTAGATTAGGTGCATTAGTCAGCAGAAATGTAGAGTAATAGGGAAAAGTTAGGTGAATTGACCATGTGTTAGGTGAAGGGGTAAATGTAGGGGAATAGGTCTGGGTGGGATATGCTTCGACAGGTGGGTGTGGACTTGTTGGGCCGAAGGGCCTGTTTCCACACTGTAAGTAATCTAATCAAGTATCTTGTGAATTGCAAACATTTCTGGTGTTATACATAAGAACAAAACGCTAGTGCGGCCACGCTTGGAATATTGTGTACAGTTCTGGTCCCCTTATTTTGGGAAAGATGTGGAAGCATTGGAAAAGATGCAGAGGAGATTTACCAGGATGTTGCCTGGTCTGGAGGGAAGGTCTTATGAGGAAAGGCTGAGAAACTTGGGTCTGTTCTCATTGGAAAGAAGAAGGCTAAGAGGGGATTTGATAGAGACATACAAGATGATCAGAGGATTAGATAGGGTAGACAGTGAAAGTCTTTTTCCTAGGATAATGACATCAGCTTGTATGAGGGGGCATAACTACAAATTGAGGGGTGATAGATCTAAGACAGATGTCAGAGGCAGGTTCTTTATGCAGAGAGTGGTAAGGGTGTGGAATGCCCTACCTGCTAATGTAGTCAACTCAGCCACATTAGGGAGATTTAAACAATCCTTAGATAAGCATATGAATAATGATGGGATAGTGTAGGGGGGACGAGCTGAGAATAGTTCACAGGTCGGCGCAACATCGAGGGCAGAAGGACCTGTTCTGCACTGTATTGTTCTATGTTCTATGTTCTAACATAAGGTGATTAAAATTCCTTCAGATGACAGTTATGTTTATTCAGATGGGAAGTGAAAATATTTTGGTCTTCTGTGTAATTCAATCAGGAATGATATCAACATGCATTAACATGAAACTCTCCGGTTCTACCTACAGTAATATCAGCATTCCCTAAAGATTTCCTCTACTCAATATAGTAGCAGGGGGAGACAGTGGGATAGTTGTAATGCCAGTAAATGGGTTATCCAGAATCCCAATCTCCCTATGTTCTAATCAAAATTTAATCAGTTTACTAGGAAAGATGTTGAAATAAAAACAGAAAACAGAAACTCCGCAAAAATAGGTCTTTGCCCAGTTTGCAGGATGTAACAAGTGACCAATAAAACAGGAAGTGCTGGAGAAACTCAGCAGGTCTGGCAGCATCTATGCGACAGAAACAGAGTTAATGTTTCAAGTCCAATATGACTCTTTTTTTCAGAGCAGAGGACAGGTGGGAAACTGATGGTTTTACTGGGGTGACACGTTGCATCCTGCAAATTGGGCAAAGACCTATTTAGGCTGGCTTTCTGTTTTCTGCCAGACAGCTGATCATCTATCCATTCTGATATGTTATTCTCTGCACCATGAGCTTTTATTTCCTACAATAAGCTTTGATGTGGCATGTTCTCAAATGCCTTCTGCAAATCCAAGTACAGTGCTTCCTTTGTTCATAGTTAATCCTTTAAAAAACCCCAATAAATTGGTTAAACATGATTTGCCTTTGATGAATACATACTGACTCTTCCTAATTACTTTCAGCATTTTTTTTATGGTACGCAGCGACAATCTACTTAACTCTAACATCTTTTGCTTGACAAACATTGAGCTAACTGACCTATAGTTTCCTGTTCCAGCCTCCCTCCTTTCTTGAATCAAGGGTTTACACTTGAATCTTCTACTTCATGAGCAACCTCACCCCTAGGGTGAAGTCTTTCTGGACATGGAGACTTTTCAGCCCGTACCTCTATCAGTTTGCTCAGGACCACTTTCCTCATGAATATAATTTCACCAAGTTTTCCTCTCCCGTCCACCTCCTGATTTATAGTTATTATTGGAATAGAGTTCACTTCAGTCAGCTCAGCTTTCATACTCACAAGTTGCTCTTAGTTAAAATTAAAATGCTAATCTTAGACCCAAATGTCTCCCTTTCAAACTGAATACAAAATACAATCATAATGTGGTTGCTATTACCTTGAGGTCCCTTCCCTTTAAGGTCATTAATTAATCCTGTCATATCACACAACACCATGTCGAACGTAACCTGCTTTCTGGTCATTTCCAAAATGCATTGCTCTAAGAAACTATCTCGAATACATTCTCCAAATTCCTCATCCAGGCTACTCCAGTTTATTTGTTGATTGCTTCACTCATAATCATTACTTTCCCTTTAACAGAGAGTCAATTTTTTCCTGTATACATTGTGCTTCGCTGTAGTACTATTAGGGGGTCTGTAGGCCACTCCCACTTGTGACCTCTTCTCCCTACAATCCACATCTCCACCCAAATTGATTCTATATGCTGATCTCCTGAAGTGAGATCATTTCCAACAACTGTACTAACACCATCCTTGATTATCAGTGCTACCCCTCCAACACTCCCTAGCTTCCTATTTCTCTTAAATGTCATATACCCCTCAGTACTCAGGGCCCAATCCTTGTCATGCTGCAACCATGTCTCTGTAATGGCTATCGGATTGTATTTACTTACATTAATGCTTGCTAATAATTTTACTTTCTTAAGAATGCAATGCACATTCACATACAGAAGAATTAGTTTTTTTGTTTAATTTTTCTATGCATCTAGTCTTGATTGTTGGTGTATTTCTATGCTTTTTTTTCTCACCCTGGCCACATCTTGCCATTTTCAAACCGTCTTTTCCCAAATTACTATGTTCCTCCCTTACCTTGTCTCGAATCCTTGTTATATTACCACTTTCTACAATTGTTCCCAATCCCCCCACTGTTTAGTTTGAAATACTCTCTATTTCCCTTGTTATGTGACTCCCCAGCACCAAAGATTATATTGAATGGTTTGTAATTGTTGGGCTTATCCTTACACTTTTTTGAACAAGGGAGTGATGTTTGCAATTCTCATCTGGCACAATCCCCGACTCTAAGGAAAACTGAAATGTTATGGACTGTGGCTCAGTAGTTAGCACTGCTGTCTCACAGCGCCAGGGACCTGGGTTTGATTCCCGTTTGGGGCAACTACCTGTGTGGAGTTTGCACATTCTCCCCATCTCTACGTGGGTTTCCTCCTGGTGTTCCGGTTTCCTCACACATTCCAAAAGATGTGAAGGTCAGGTGAATTGGCCATACTAAATTGGCCAGAATGTTAGATGTATTAATCAGGGGTAAATGTAGGGAAATTAGTCTGGGTGGGCTACTTTTTGGAGGATCAGTGTGGACTTGTTGGGCCAAAGGGCCTGTTTCCACACTGGAGGGAAACTAATCCAAATTCCACTCTTACTTCCTTCAGTAGCCTTGAATGCATCTCAGTTTCTGGATCAGTGGTGCTGGAAGAGCACAGCAATTCAGGCAGCATCCGAGGACAGGCAAAATCGACGTTTCGGGCAAAAGCCCTTGCATCTCAGTGTCTGGTCAACTTTAAGGATAGTCAATGTACATCTCTTCATTATCAATTTTGAATGCTTCAATTGCTTGAGGTTTGTCCTCCATCACCATGACTTGGGTGACACCAATTCATTTGTAAAGACAGATGCAAAGTATTTATTTAAGACCTCAGCCCTGTTTACCCTGCTTTCATATGTAACTTCCTTTTTTGTTCCCTAATCGGACCTACGCCTCCTTTGACCACCCTTTTCCTGTTTATGTGCAGACAACAGACAACAGACAACAATCTGTCCTGGTTCATCCATGTCAACACTAAAGTCAAGAAAGCACACCGACACCACTACTTCCTCAGAAAGCTAAGGAAACCTAGTATGTCCACAAAGACTGTTTCTAATTTTTATAGATGCACCATAGAAAGTATTCTATCTGGACACATCACAGCTTGGTATGGTAATTGCTCTGCCCGAGACTGCAAGAAATTACAAAAGCTTCGTGAATGCTACCCAGTCCATCACGCAAACCTGCCTTCCATCCACTGACTCCATCTACTCTTTCCACTGCCTCAGGAAAACAGCCAAAACAATCAAACACGCCTCCAACTCAGTTATACTCTCTTCCATTTGGCAGAAAATATGAAAGTTTGAAAACATGTATCAACAGATTCAAGAACAGCTTCTTCTCTGGTGTTATCAGACTTATGAACGGACCTCTCATATATTAGATTTGATCATTCTCTGCATCTTCTCTATAGCTGTAACACTATACTCTGCATTCTGTTCTATTATCCTTATGTAAGGTATGATTTGCCTGGATAGCACATAAACCAATACTTTTCGCCGTATTTTGGTATATGTGACAGTAATAAACCAAATTAAAATCAAACTATTAGGATTCACTTTTATGTTAGCTGCAAGTCTCCTTTCATAATCTTTCCTTGCATCTCTTATTCGTCTTTTCATCTCCCTTCTGTACGTTGTATATTCAATTTGGCTCTCAACTGTATTTTCTACCTGATACTTTTCATAGGTATAACTTTTCTTCTGTATCCTAATTTCGACACCTTATCCATCCAGGGAGCTCTGGATTTGTCTGCCCAACTTTTCCCTTTGTGGAGAATATACCTCGGCTTGGCCAGAACCATCTCTTCCTTGAAGATCGCCTACTGTTCAGCTCCAGATTTTCCCACCAACCCTTTCTAGCCCAATCCCATTCTTGCCCCGTTGAAGTCAGCTCTCTGCCAGGTAATTAGTGATCACTCTGGATTGTTCATTATTCTGTTCCACTGTCAACCTTATGAGACAATGATGACCATCCCCTCATATTCCCTCACTAACACCTGAATCACTTGGCCCTTCATTCTCAACAATGGGTTTCGTTACTCCTCATTTCTCATTGGACTGGACACGTACTGCTGCTGAAAAGTCTCCTCAAAACCATGTGCCACTTTCCACGCGACTTAATTCATTACCACCATCTCTCAAGGTTATCAATGCCTACAGTTGTGTGCAGGAGAAAATAAAGGTGAGACTAAAGGCTTTACAGACAGGAAAAGTGTCCAGGAAATGAACAGGAAACTTGGATTTGCTGTGACGAAGTAGGGCTTATGCCCGAAACATCGATTCTCCTGTTCCTTGGATGCTGCCTGACCTGCTGCGCTTTTCCAGCAACACATTTTCAGCGAAGGAGATATTACCAAAGCAAGATGTATTTTGTCCAAAAGCTTTTATGACTCTATGAGTGAAGCAGATTGCACAGTCTTGGCTGAACAGTGACTCCAATAATATTGTGCCAATGATCTTTGTCTTTAGCCAGAGTTGATTCAAATATATATTTGAGGCTATACATGTAATTATTGCAACTTGTTTACTGTTAGACTCCTTTACCTCTGCACAAAACTTCTTTCTGAAGCAAATAAATCTTCTCATCCATTTGTAGCAAGGATTTCAAATACCTTTTGGTTCAGCATTAACTGACAACATCACGGCAAGTCCATTACCCATTTTTATCTTGTTCAATTTAACCCATCCCCCAGCTCACTTGAATGGACTTTTTCTCGACATTTTGTTCCCGAAACACTATATTTCAGCTTCAGACAGATGCAGATCAGGCAGTATTTGTCAGTAAGGTAAACTCCATCTCTCTCAGTGACCTTACTTTGTGCTAATACATCTTCATGTCCTTTTTTATTTCTCTTTTAAGTGCATGGAGACAGTCTCTTTCACTATTCCACACCACACTCACATCTCTTAATTTAAATCCATCTCCTCTACAAACAATGAAGTCACTGGTTGCCTTAATTGACTCTACGATGTTACACTTCAATTTCCCATCTGTGCCAATCTCCTCGCAAGCGCCTCTTCTATTAAGTGTCAGTCTCCTTGTATGCATGTGTGCGGTGTGTGTGTGTGTGTGTATCTGTTAGAATCCTTTCTGCGATATTTTTGATGCAGAGTAAAAGCAATATTCCTACCTGCTATGTTCACCACATCAGCTGTTGACACGTTTTGACCGACGGCTTTGACTTGGAAGATCACAGCTGGTCCCAGCATACTGAAAGATAATTAAAATTGATGATGGGCTTGACTTCTACACAGAAGCAATGGTAGATTCATTTTTACACTGGAATTGAGCTGGACAGTTGAAAGTCACAAAACCCACAAATCCACAAAGCCTATTTATATAGCGCCTTTGATGCACTAAAATCTAAAACTGTAAACTCAGCTTGTTAAAAAGATCAACTAACCCCAATGTTATTTGCCCACACTATAGATGTTGTCAACCTGCGTTCGGACATGCCATAACATAACTCCAGAGAAGGAAGCATGTGAGTCCAGATATCCTGGCCCTGATGTAGGGGCATTGGAAATGTGGAATTAAGAGTCTGACGATGATTGTTTAGCAAAGGAAACTGTTGCCCTTACCTGGTCTGGCCTACAGGAGACTCCAGATCCCCGGTAATGTGGCTGCCTCTTAAATGTACTCTGGGAAATTCAAGTTGAGCAATATGTGTTAGCCTAGCCAGTGACGCCCACATCCTCTGAGATTTTTTAAAAAAGCCTGCTGCCCACACTAAAACATGTGCCACTTGAGCAGCTTTTTCTGTTAACAATTTTTGAAGAAATGTGATGGGTACCATCTTGACAGATTATCCATTTACACATTTGAGGGACCCTCCCAGAAGACAGAACCTCCTTTCCTTCTACCCTGCATGAACTTATATGTCTTCAACCACCCCACCTTTAATGTACAATCCCATCCACCATCCAATTCCTGTGATTCACGTGGATCCATGGTACATCATTTTGGGACTAGCTGCAGTCCCAGCAGTGCCCACTAGAGAGCTCTGGCAATGCCAGAGATTGGCCAGCAGGTATGAAGGGGCTGAAATCTCACTGTCCATTTATCGTACTGGCCCACAGCATGTAATGGGTGCAGGGTGGGCCTGTCTTGAAGAACCTAGACCTCCCACAGAGTCATGGGGCAGAAGCAGATAAAAGCACTGGAGAGAGCCAGGGGCTGTGGAGACATTTTTTTAAAAAGGAGGAAGAATTTAAAATCAAGTCTTTGCTTAATCTGGAGCCAAAGTAGGCCGATGATCACAGGGGCAGCAGGGTAAATTGTACTTATTACGAGTTAAGACATGGGCATCAGAATTTTTCCCAAAGTGCTTCAAACACAATTATTTGGGAGGACAGTGGCTATTGTAATGAAGCAAACCTGTTGCAAACTCTGACTCTCCACTAACATAGAGCCAGGCATCACAGAAGGAGATTGTGATGTAGAACCCATTTAAAGAGCCACCAATTAATCTCACCTCTCTACTCTTTCCTCACATCCCTGCAAAGATGTTCTTTTACATTTAATTTCTGATTATTACCTTGTAATGTAGCATATTCTAAACCATAACAACTTTCTGAGTTTTTAAAAATTGCCTTATTTGCCCCTCCCCCTATCTTTTCCTTTGAATGATCTTAAATCTACGTCCTCTTGTTAATGACCCACCTAAGGGCGGAAACAGCTTCCTTATATCTACTTAATCAAAAGCGTTTATAATTCTGAGCACCTCTAATAACGTTCCCTTTAACCTTTGTTGCTCCAAGTATAACAATAATTGCTTCATGTGAGATCAGATGGAAAAACATACTTGTCACTTTGATCAATTGGAAAATTTTATGACGTAGGGATGGCCTCAACTGAATAACATTTAAGCAAAGGAACAGACAGGTGTAAAAGATTGTATGAAAACAAAGGTACGGGGAATGGACAGCAGGTCTGTTTGACAAAGGGTCTGAACCCAAAATAAATGTGTCTTTCCTCTTTACAAGGACTCATGATCTTGGTTTGCTTTACCGATGTTTGCTGAACAATGCTTGAATTGCCGACACTGCAGGCCACCTTTGTTTGAGTAATGCTCTTACATACAGGCAGTGGGAAGCAACTCTGAATCCCGTAGGGACCAAGAAAATTCAAGCAACAATTACTGAAGAAGGCTAGTCCTCAAATAGCAATTCTACAGGCATCAAGTGATGTATTAATATCTCTCAACATATGATTTCACAAGCAGAGTCTGTGAATGAGCAGAATGATAATGGTTTTCTCTAAAACCACTCCCTTTTTGACTGTTTCTGGAGTGTCGAAGTATAAAAAAATTATACATTAAAACATCTGCTATCTCCATTTGCTGAAATTAAAGGATTTGGAAATGCAACAATGTCTTGCATTTGTACTTCACTGTTAACAGAAGAAAACTTCCTGAAGTGTTCAATGCATCTTCACAAATATATTTGTTGTTTTATTATGGATTGTGATGCTGCAACAGCTAGGATTTAAGTGTAATGCAGCATTTTTGAACGTGTCATTTGTTTAATTCCAAATGTCTTGCGTCCCTAGAAATGTGAATGTAAAATCAAATGGTTGGAGGCTTTTAAACTGCCCTTTGTTACATTCCACCAGTGAGAATGATTTAATCTTAGTCAGAAAAAGCAGGGATTTCTTAAGAACTACTGGTAAAACAATAAAAATGATCAACTCTCATGAAGTGTACACAAGAATCATTCACTTTAAGACTGAACATTCTAGGTAGCTCGTGACAACACCACAGTAAAATATATTGGGATTTACAGTGGTCTATTCTGCTTGTAAATCCCCAAGGATTTCAATGTCTTTAAAAATGAGTGTAAACAAAAATTGCAAATAAATCCTCAAATAATATCAGAAAGACACACACTAGAACTTAGATTTTATGTACAATTAACTGTCAGACACAGTCTTCTGAGCTGAGTCGGCTTGTATGGCAATGTGATATATCTTAGCATAAGCCACTTGACTTGGTTATTAGGCAGGAACACTGCAATAATGACAATACTCTAAGATATGTACAGCTGGATGCAATAAATATATGAAAGGTGCTATACAAATGCAAGTTTTCTAAAAATTAAAACAGCAGAAACTTAGCAATGCACCACTCAGCAACACATTTTAAAAGATATTGTTGTGCACAAAATACTTGCTTTACACTAACTTTTGAACTTTTGTTTGAACAGTGAAGTCCAGTTGACAATTGTGGGTGAACTGAAATTTCATGATAAAGGGAGATAGTGGAGCAGACTGGAAACCACTACTCAAGACAGTCTCTGCAACACCATTGTACTGGATGTGAACACATTTACAATGTAATTATACCCCCTAGTGGAATATGACAATTCAGCATCAGGCTGTCTTGCTGGCTGACTATAAAATTGATCCATAAACCAGATTAAAAGTGTTTTTTTCTGCATTTATATCAATTCCCTGAGGGCAGACAATACCACTTGAGGCAGCACACTGCATCAAATTTCTCTCACCCAATGTTTAGTTTCCCTGAATCAACATTATCATAAATTAATTCAACAAAACATCACTAAACGACCAATACTGTACATTGGTGTGATTGAGCAGACACTATTAATAGCACAAATCAATTTAATAAAACACTACTTGGTACTTGCAGTAAAATCATAAAGCAGGAGAGGGGAGGGGAGTAGTTCAAAGGTGAAGGCAATAATGAGACAATGAATATTTATCATAATTGTGATAATGGAGAACTGTTTGTGAAAATTGGGACATTAAGAATATAAATGTGCTATAGAACAAAACATACTGCTGTACAGAAGTTGGGAAAATCCTGAATCAATTTATTTTTATATATATTTAGAAGGGTTCCTGTGACAGTGTTCTTGCCTTTTGAAGCAACTCCAATATCTCTCACTTGCACTGTATTGTCTCCTCGCTACCTATTCTTCTATTCTTCCCATTCCCATTCTTTGTATCACTGTCTCTCTGCATCCCTGACTTTCTTTGTGTCCTGGTCTGCCTACCATTCAACATTAGCCTTCTTTGGAGAGAAAACTGAGCATTTTAGAATCTGTTTTACACATGACTGCAATTCCAAATTAATACAAAAGTGTTTTAAGAGGGCAGTGTTAAAACAAGCACTGAAATAACTGCACAAGGTCTGATATCCCATCACCAAGTCATCTTTTATTTACACGCGGAGAGTCCAGGACACTGATCCAGCTCCCTCACAGCCAACTCTCAGAATGAAGAGAACCTCTAGCACTCCTGTCAGCCAGGGCTCCCTGACTGGACCAGACAAACAGCCCCAGTCAGGGAACTCATAAAATTGTAAGATCCACCTTGCTGACCTTGTTCCTATCATTACACCACAAATTGAAACACCTCGATTTTATGCTAGCATTAGCACTGATCACTATGAAAGGGTAAGTTGATCAGAACTTAGTGAAGATGAATATCAAATTGAGGATGTTGTTGTCTGAGTTGTCCTGTTCCTCCAGAAACTACATTTGAACAGTATTTTGCAAGAAGACTCTGCTGCCATACATATGAACAGTATAAAATTGCTGTATGTATCCATTACTTAGCCACTAAACTCACCAGAAAAAATTAAAAATCACACAACACCAGGTTATAGTCCAACAGGTTTAATTGGAAGCACACTAGCTTTTGGAGCGTCGCTCCTTCATCAGGTGGTAGTGGAGGGCTCAATCCTAACACAGAATTTATAGCAAAAATTTACAGTGTGATGTAACTGAAATTATACATTGAAAAATTGACTGTCTTAACAGGCAATCAATTTTTCAATGTATAATTTCAGTTACGTCACACTAAATTTTTGCTATAAATTCTGTGTGTTAGGATTGAGCCCTCCACAATCACCTGATGAAGGAGCATCACTCCAAAAGCTAGTGTGCTTCCAATTAAACCTGTTGGACTATAACCTGGTGTTGTGTGATTTTTAACTTTGTACACCCCAGTCCAACACCGGCATCTCCGAATCAGAAAAAAATAAACCTTGTACTTTTAAATTAACATAGATTTCTAATATCATGATAAATACTGCTGAAAGACACACAAATGTCTCTCTTTCAATAATACTCAATGACCATAAGTCGGCCTTGATGAACCTTATTTACTTTAAGAGAAGCTCTCTGACACTGGAATTTACATTTTTTCAATTTGGTGCTTCATTCCTTCAGTTTATTTCTTTCTGTCTCCTTTACCTCTCTTTCTATTAATCCCAACTTTCCTTCCCTCTGAATCAGTCCAGTAAATGTGCTAACTCACATTTTAGATTCTGCCCCATTCACAAACATTCCTTCAATCAGATTGATTAAGAAGCTGCACCATTGCTTGCCCTATTCATACAGATCCCTTTTGACTGGTCAAGAACTCTGTCTTCCAAAGAACTTTTAAATGCAAGTCCCACTGCAAAGCTCATAGAAAGTCAATGAACAGATAAGCACAATAAATGCCTGGCCTCCTCATCCACATTCTCTCCTTCCAGTTCTGTGCTGAAGGCTGGTCTAAACCACAGCATTACAACTACCCCCATGGCTGGCTAGGGAAAGCCACGGAGCTGTAGGCCACAAAGGGACAGAAGTTTCTCTCTCCAAAACAAAAAATAAAAGTGGTCATGGACAACTTGGGGGCAACCACTCCATAAGGACAGATAAAGTGAGGAGGCAGGCAATTGTAAATTAGCACAACAGGGATGCAGACTGAACCCATTCTTGTTTTATTTCCCATTCCGCACCACACTCTTGTTAACAAGCTAACCGAGGTAAAATCCCATGCCCCATAGTACAGCGAGGAAGCAGATTCAAATCCAGCCTAGCCAGAACAGGGTCCAAAACCCATGTTACTGACACCAATCTGATCCACACCATTGCCCTGGTAACATGCCAACCCAAGCAATCCGAGTTGCAGTGGCAACACATGTGCAATCCAGAGGAATAAGTAGCAGTGGTAGATGCTCCAATTTTTTTCCATTACATTACTAACCAGGAATGTCCCATGACACTTACTACGTGCCTTTGTTGACTGTGGGAAGGAGGTTTGGTACTCATTCTGTTTGGCTACACCTTCCTTGGCAGCCAAGCCCTGGAAGGGAGCTTGAACCATAATCCACACCACAAGTATTCTGCCCATTCACTGCTGAACACAAAATCAGAAGTACAACAGGACGTACACAGGTCTGAAAGATTTTTAAAATAAACAGCAAGACATACGAGTGCAGATGCATAGTTCTTTGAAAGTTGTGTCATAGCTAAACAGGTGGTTAACAAGATGTTTGGCACACTTGCCTTCATTGCTCAGACCACTGAGTATAGGAGATATGAGGTGGTTAGGTTAAGGTTATGCAGGAAGTTGGTGAGGCCACTTTAGGAGTATTGTGTACAGTTCTGGTTGCCCTGCTATAAGATGGATATAATTAAACTGGAGAGGATTCAGAAACGATTTGCCAGGCTGTTGCTAGGACTGGAGGGCTTGCGACATAAGGAGAGGCTGGACTTTTTTCACTGGAGCACATAGGGTCAAGGGGTGACCTTATAGACATTTATAGGTTTTCAAGGTTACTGATACTATTGGATGCGTCTTATTTACCTGACCAAATTAAATTATGAAGTCAAAGGTTTTGAAATCATACTGTGTGATATTGATTACAAATATGCTACAAAGTTCCTTCATTTGATTATTTAAAAGGCGTGAAGGAAAACATCTTTAAAAATCTGCAATAGGAATAAAAAAATGCTACAAAAGAACAAAATTTCAATAAATAAAGCAAGATTAGCATTTCATGTGGGGCTTTGCATTGTATTAATTCTTGATAAATGTAAAGGAAGAAAAGACTTGCATTTATGTACAGCCTTTTGGATGCCCCAAGATACTTTCCAGCTAATGAATTGCTTTTGAAGTGTAACTATTGTTTCACAGAAAAGTTGGCAGTCAGTTGGGTTCAAAAGGTTCAAAAGGTTCAAAAGGTTCAAAAAACAGCAAATTAATACCAATCAGAGGCATGGGTTAGGAAGCTTGTGGATGACATCAAAATTGGTGGGAGAGTCGACACTGAACAAGATAATCTAAGGTTACAAATGGATCTTGATCAACTGTGCCAATGGGCTGAGGACTGGTAGGCAGAGTTTAATTTGGATAAATATGAGGTATGAGTAAAATCAGGATATGGGCCGGGTGCAGCATGTGGGACTAGATTGGGTTGGGATATCTGGTTGGCATGGACGGGTTGGACCGAAGGGTCTGTTTCCATGCTGTACATCTCTATGACTCTAGAAGGCTGTGGATAGTGGTGTTGAACAGAGACCGAGGGGTTCTGGTGCAGAGTTCTTTGAAATTTGCATCACAGGTAGACAGGGTAGTGAAGAAGGCATTTAGCACGCTTGCCCTCATTACTCAAACCATTGAGAATAGGAGTTGGGATATTATGTTGAGGTTATATAGGATGTTAGTGAGGGCATTTTTGGCATACAATGTACAGTTCTGGTCACCTGGTTGTAGGAGGATGTTATTAAATTGGAGAGGGTTCAGAAACAATTCACCAGGATGTTGCTAGGATGGAAAGGTTTCAGTTATAAGGTGCGGCAGGATAAGCTGAGACTTTTTTCATTGAAGCCTAGGAGTCTGAGGGGTGACCTTACAGAGGTTTATAAAATCACAAGGGGCACAGATAAGGTGAATAACAAAGGTCTTTTCCCTAGGCTGGGGGAGTTCAGTGAGAGGTGTATTCTAGAGCTGAGAGCAGAAAGACTTAAAAGGGACCTGGGGGTAGCTTTTTTACACAGAGGGTAGTGAGTATATGGAACAAGCTGCCAGAGGAAGTGGTAGATACAGGTACAGTTACAACATTTAACATATATTTGACAGGACATGGATAGGAAAGGTTTAGAGGGCCAAATACTGGCAATGGGGGTTAGTTTATTTTGGGAAACTTGGTTGGCATGGACAAGTTAGACTGAAGGGTCTGTTTCCATGCTGTGTGACTCTATGACTGGAACAGCTTTCATGATTTTTTGCTGAGAGATTAATGTTGGGCAGGATATTAGAGTGAACTCCCCACTCTTCTACAGAATATGCTATGTGACCTTTAATACTCACTTTATGTCTGATACAAAAGAGGGCACATCCGACAGTCTAAACCTTTATCAATGCTGTGTTGAATTGTTGAATTTCTAAAGTTGGAATTCAACCCACAAGAATCTTTTCTCTTGCAGTTTTTCTCTCTTTTCTCTCTGAGGCTGTGCATTTACAAATTCCAAATTTCTTTCTTGAAATAATTTCCTGAAAAAACAAACTTTCCCACATAAACATTCCTGGTGAAACAAAAAAAGAAATGATTCAATTAATAGTAAGCCCCTTCTTGAAGCAACTTGTAATAATTTCCTGGGGTGGAGTCGGCGGATTTTATTGAATCCGTCATGATTGGTATCATGGGCAGCCGAACCGGCTCAATCACGGGAGAGTTCCCATATCAGTCACAATAGTGGGAATACCTCTCTAGTTGATTAGGACAGAGGGCACTTACACAGATTTCCAGTTGATGGCACTGGATGTTATGTAAGTTCATTTCTGAGCTAGCTGACATTCAAGCATGTCATAGAGTTACACAGCACGTAAACAGACCCTTCAGTCCCACACCTCCATGCTGACCACGTATCCTAAATTAACCAAACCCCATTTCCCAGCATTTGGCCCATATCCCTCTAGAGTCCTCCTATTCATATACTGATCCAGATGCCTTTTGTAATTGTACCAGCCTCCACCACCTCTTCTGGCAGCTCATTCCACACACTCACCCTTTATTTACAAAAGCATAGCCTTTGACAATAGCATTGCCTTTCACTGAGTCAGACAGTCCAGGGGTTCATTTTTCCCATCATTTATCCTTTTTTGTCAACCAGGGCTCCCTGATTGGACAAGATTAACAGTCCCAATCTGGGAACTCATATTCTATGAGGTCCACCTGGTTGACCTCGTTACAATCACTGCACCAACCTCCTGCCCTTTCTTCCAATCCCTTCCACCCTTCCCGCAATCCTTGCCTCAGAATCCGCATCCTTCCTTCATCACTTGCAGTCTGGTGCCCCTTGGGGCATCACGGCCTTGGAGTGGGTGCAATGCCACCAGCAGCCACTGCTCCCGGTGGCACTAGACACAAATGAGGCCCAAGGCCAGGGCCCTCAATCATGAGGTAGGATTATTGATGGCCAATGAAGTGCCTCAGTCTTCTCCATGGAACTAAAGGAAATTCCTCAACTGATGGGTGAGATCTCCACTGTCCTCTTAAAATTCTGGTCCATGGTTCTCTTGAGGCCATTTTTGGAATTCTAGCTTTGATGTTTCATCACAAATTAGTCCTATTTTGATTTAGCCCAAAACATCATGCAACAGACCAATGTCCCAGTGGTGGATCTATAGAGATACAAGTCACAGAATCCCTACAGAGTGGAAACAGGCCATTGAGCTCAGCATGTCCGCACCAACCCTCTGAAGAGCATTCCACCTCAACCCATCTCACCACTCTCCCTGTAACCCTAAATTTACAATGGCTAATGCACCTAATCATACATCACTGAACACTACGGGCAATTTAACATGGCAAATCCACCTAACCTACACATCTTTGGACCATGGAAGGAAACCAGAGCACCTAGAGGAAACCCATACAGACATGGCTGGGCCATCCCAAAGTAATCCTTCTTATCTCCAGAGTTCTACCACCTTTTAGATTTTATTGTCTATGTTGTTGGTTTATTGGTATTTGTTTCTTCTCCTCATAGTCTGCTGCAAGGTTTGTATTGTGTTTCAAGAAATGCACCTTAGGCCTTAAGCTGTGGAACTTGCTCCCTAAAAGTCTCTACCCCAGAGGGTGGGGAGACCCAGTCATTGAAAGTCTTTAAAGAGGAGGTGAAAGGCTTTAGATATATCGAAGAGTTGAGGGCTATGAGGAATTGGAACAAAAGAAGAGTTGAATCGTGGTGGACAGCAGCTTTTTTTTTTGATCATTTCGCCTGGCTGGGCCAAAATTTATTACCATAATGGTGCAGATGGCAATTAGGAGTTAACCACATTGCTGTGGGTCTGGAGTCATGTGTAGGCCAGACCAGCTCAGGGTGGTAGATTTCCTTCCCTGTAGCACATGAGCAAACCAGATTGGTTTGTACAACAATTAACAATGGCTACAAGGTCGCCATCATGCCAGCTTTTTAATCCCATATTCTTATTGGATTCAAATTTTACCATTTGCCATGGTGGGATTCAAACCCAAGTCCCCAGAACTTTAGCCTGGGGCTCTGGATTACTATTATAGAGACATTCCAACAATGCCACTGCTATCTGATCCTGCTCCCATTTCTTATGTTCTTAGATATCTAGTCCACTTAACCATCCCCCTACCAATCCAGTTTATAAGTATATGGATTCACAAAAAGGGGCAACTTTTTCACACAGAGGGTGATTTGTGTATGGAATGGGCTGCTAGAGGAAGTGGTGGAGGCTGGTACAATTACAACATTTAAAAGGCATCTGGATGGGTATATGAATAGGACGGGTTTAGAGGGATATGGGCCAAGTGCTGGCAAATGGGATTAGGTTAGGCTATCTGGTAGGCATGGACGAGTTGGACCGAAGGGTCTGTTTCTGTGCTGTACATCTCATTCTATGAGTCTCTTTCCTCAATCACGACATCCATCCCTTAAAACCTAGCTCTAACAAAGCTTTCGGTGCTTTCTGCTAACATGTCATTTCTTTAGTCCGAAATGCTGTTTGCTTCTCATTCATATGAAGCACTTCAGGATGTTTTACTACATGAAAAGGTCCTATATAGATGCACATTATTATGATAGAATGGAAAGAGACCCCAGCATGTAGTTCTCTCAAGAAAATATCTTACAAAAATATTGAGAAACATATACATTGTCTTGCAATCACATATATGTTATAGTCTCACACATCTTATTCTGTAATATTCCATCCAGGAACTGTCCATCAAGTCTTTGTTGCTGATGCCCTGCAGACACTTTGCAGAGCGTTAGAATACTTAGAATCCCTACAGTGTGGAGACAGGCCATTTGGCTTGCCTCAAAAATTGAAAGATATTGTAATGTTAGTAGGAAGAATTGAAAGGCAAACTATTCCTTAAATAGAGAGAGAAACTCTAAAATAGTGCAGCATAGAGGGATAAGAATCTTCTTTTGCACGAAACACAAAGTTAGCATGAACGTTAGCAAGTAATTAACTGGACAAGTTAGCCTGACCTTGATCATTGGTAATATTTTAGAGTTCATTATTAAATGTGAGATTGCAGAGTACTTGGAAATGCAAGGTAAAATAGGGAGACATTAGCATGGCTTCGTCAAAGGGAGGTCATGCCTAACAAATCTGTTATCATTCTTAGAGGATGGAACGAGCAAGTTAGACAAAGGAGAGCCAGTGAATGTGATCTATTTGGAATTCCTGAAGGCCTTTGACAAGATGCTGTACAGAGGCTGCAAAGTAAAAGCCCTGGTGTTGGGGCAAAGTACTGGCATGGATAGAGGATTGGCTGACTGGCAGAAGGCAGACAGTGGGGATAAAAGAGGTCATTTTCAAGTTGGCAGCCAGTGACTAATGGAGTTCAGCAGGGGTCAGTGTTGGGACCACAACTATTCACATTATAAATTAATGATCTGGACAAAGGAACTGAGGGCATTGTTGCTAAATATGCAGATAACACAAAAATAGTTGGAGGGGTAGGTAGTGTTGAGAAAGTAGGGAGGCTGCAGAAGGGCATGGACAGGATATGAGAGTGGGCAAAGAAGTGGCAGATGGAATACAATTTGGCAAAGTGTGAGATTATGCACTTTGGTAAGAAGAGTAGAGATGTAGACTATTTTTTAAGTGGGGAAATGCTCCAGAAATCTGAAGCACGAAGCAACTTAGAATTCCTGGTTTCGGATTTTCTTAAGGTTAACATGTAGGTACATTTGGCAGTTAGGAAGGCAAATGCAATGTTAACGTTCATTTCAAGAGAGCTAGAACATTACAGCAGGGGTATACTGTTGAGGCTGTGTAAGACTCTGGTCAGACTGCATTTGGAATGTTGTGAGCATTTCTGGGACCTGTATCTGAGGAAGAAAGTGCTGGCATTGGAAGAGGTCCAGAGGAAGTTTACAAGAATGATATTGGGGATGAAAGGCTTGTCATCTGAGGGGTGGCTGAGGACTCTGTTTGTTTTCAATGGAGTTTAGAAGGATGGCGGGGGCAGGGAGTGGGTATCTGATTGAAATTTTCAGAATACTGAGAGGCCAGGACAGACTGGATGTGGAGAAGATGTTTCCAGTAATAGGAGAGACTAGAACTCAAGGGTATTGCCTCAGAGTGAAGGGACAACCTTTTAGAACAGAGATGAGCAGGAATTTCTTCAGCCAGAGGGCGGTGAATGTGTGGAACCCACTGGCACAAAAGGCTGTGGAGGCCATGCCATTTAAGGCAGAGATAGATAGGTTCTTGATTGCTAAGGAGATTGAGGGTTATGGAGAGAAAGCAGGAGAATGG
Source organism: Chiloscyllium plagiosum (assembly GCF_004010195.1). NCBI lineage: Eukaryota > Metazoa > Chordata > Chondrichthyes > Orectolobiformes > Hemiscylliidae > Chiloscyllium > Chiloscyllium plagiosum. Next base: position 100,410,558 of record NC_057714.1, on the reverse strand, counting down.
GGTTGAAATATATATCAACCCTGCTCGAAAGGCAGAGCAGTCTGCTTGGCTGAATGTTTCTGTTTTTGAATTCTGTTTCGATAGCTTATGGTCTAAGGCAAATGTAATTTTGACTTTTATCGCTCAAGGGTCCCAAATTATGAAAGGGAAATCTTATTACAACTGTAAAAGGTGTTGATAAGGCCTATCCTGGAATACCGTGCACAATTTAGGCCTCAGGATGTGCAAAAGGATAAACTGGCAAGGAGTCAGTTCATAAGAGATTCACAAGGCTGCTTCCTGAGATGAAAGGATTGTCTTATCAAGAACGGCTAAACAGGTTAGGTCTTTATTCATTAAGGTTCAGAAGAATGAGGATTAATCTTATTGAAACATAGAAATATTTTGAGAGGACTTGACAGGGCACATATTGAGAAAATGTTTCCACTCATGGGGGAATCTCAAACTAGAGGGCATAGTTCCAGAATAAAGGGTTACTCATTCAAAACGGAGATATAAAGAATTTGTTCTCCTGTAGGGTAGTGATTGTCTCCCCGAGAGGGTGGGGAGACTTGGTCACTGAAGGTATTTAAAGAGGATTAGATTACTGACGGAGTGGAAACAGGCCCTTTGACCCAACAAGTCCACACCGACCCTCTGAAGAGCAACCCACCCAGACCCTTACATTTACTCCTTCACCTAACATTACGGGCAATTTAGCATGGCCAATTCACCTAACCTGCACATCTTTAGACTGTGGGAGGAAACCGGAGCACCCGGAGGAAACCCACGCAGACACGGGGAGAATGTGCAAGCTCCACACAGCCTGAGGTGGGAATTGAACCCGGGTACTCTGGCGCTGTGAGGCAGCAGTTCTAACCACCGTGCCACCCAGTTTGAAGGCTTTGGAAATATCGTGGGGCTGAGGGCTAAGAAGTATTGGAACAAAACAGGAGTTGAGGCCTGGAGAAGAGCAGCTTTTGTTTGGTTCATTTCTCTTGGTTGGGCCAAGTGATCCCCAGACAGCAGTTAGGAGTTAACCACATTGCTGTGGGTCTGGAGTCATGTGTAGGCCAGACCAGTTCAGAGTGGTAGATTTCCTTTCCTGAAGCACATGAGTGAACCAGATTGGTTTTTACAACAATTAACAATGGTTACAAGGTCGCCATCACGCCAGCTTTTTATCCCATACTTTATTGGATTCAAATTTTACCATTTGCCATGGTGGGAGTCAAACCCAAGTCCCCAGAACTTTAGCCTGGGGCTCTGGACTACTATTATAGAGACATTCCAACAATGGCACTGCTATCTGATCCTGCTCCCATTTCTTATGTTCTTAGGTACCTAGTCCACTTAACCATCCCCCGATCACATCCCAAGCCAGTTTATAAGTATATGGATTCACAAATCATAGGTGCAAGTTTAGGATCCAGATTTCATTTACTGTTGCATTTCCAACACATATTGAAAATTAGGAGTACTTCGGACATATCCTGATCCATGTGATTCACCCAGAGTCACTATTTTGCTGAGTACATTTGCTGTGTTTACTTATCTCCTATCATCTTGCAGTCATAAGTCAACTTAAATTGTCAAAGGGTTAAATTGCAAGGATGAAGACCTTGAGGCTCACCAAAACCACTTGAGACCTTGAGGTACACCCTGTCCTTGGTACGTGAGTTGTTGTTAATAGTGTCGAGAAGCTGGTGGGAACTTCTTTTATTTTATACTCATTCAACTTTGTTTTGCTGGAGGCGGTTGACATGGTGTTTCAATGAAGTGTGGAAGGCTCCAGTAAGTGAATTCTATGATTTATACATGAGTGCTGTGACACTGTGAAGTGAAATACGGATCTACTGCACAATATGGTTTGACTTGAAGGGCTATTTTATTGTGTTCTGCAGAATACTTATAAAATTTATACCTGTATTTGAAAAGTCAATGGTATGAATGTGCAGCTTTTTGTTTTAAAACTGTCTAATTTACACCATTTTCCCAATTCATTTATTTCATTACAGATGCACCAACACACAGGCAAAGTTCATGTTAATACTAGAAAATTAGTAGAAGTGCTAGACATGTCCATTTATAATGTTACAAGTGTCCTGCTTGATGCAAATCCAGATTTAGGCAACATTGTTTCGTCTTCTTTAACCTACAGCACGTCACTCTATAGGATAACTTTATACCAATCATGCTTACATCTAACGTCGATGAGAATACAGAAGCATTAAACTAATTCCAATTTCTCCTTGCAGCATTCTCGTGCAGCATTTAATATGTTTCAACTGCTGCTGTTTTTAAATCAAGTAAGATTAAAAGTTACAGAAATATGCATTCACTCTGCAAGTCTAACACTGGGCAATGGCTGTATGCCTGATGCAAATCAAGTAAATGAAAGGAGATACCATATTATGTTTTGACAAAACTGTCAGGCATTCACTTCAAGCAGAAAGCTAATGATATTCCTACCCGCTACCAGCTTGCAAAAGATAGTAAACACTTTCCTGTGCGTATTTCTCATTTCACACCCTTTCTTGCTATCAAAGATTGCATTACGCAGCCAATTGGTATAACACTGACACTCTGTTACTGACTTATGACAGCCAATTAAGTCTTCTTTACTTGATTTCTTCATGGATTTCAAAACCATTTCCTGCTTCTACATTTCGTCAAGCAGCCATTTTGAATGACAATGTGGCAAGTGTCCAAATCAAAACTTTCAAAAGATAATGGCACCGTCACTGGGATAGGAAGCAGCTGCATTTCTTGCATGGCCTCCAGCTGGACCAACAGAACACCACTGGACAGAATAATAAGGGCTGTCAATGGGAATGTAAACTGGTTAGAAGTGGGAGGAGGGTGGAATCTTGTTAGTGCAGGATAGGCTCCTGGTGAAAATGATGCACGTTAAAAGAAAAAGGAATTAGGAGGTGAGAACAAAGGGAGAAGGGTAACATAAACAAGAACAAATTTGGTACAGAAAAAAGCAGAAGTATGAAAAGAGAGTTTACTGTCTGCACAGTTACATCCACAGCACTTAGAACAAAGTAGGGTAGTTAGAGGCAGCATGGGATGGGATGTAGCGGGAATAATCGAGACACAGCTATACAAAATACAGGAGTCAAACAAAATATTCCACATTATAACATAATCATAAAGGCTAGGGAAAGAAGAAGGGGCAGGGAGAACTGATTAGAGATGAGGCAACACCAGCAGTAAAACAAAATGTACATACCATGAAGTTAGAAATAAAATCCATATGACTTGAAAAAAGCAAGAATGGATCAATCATGCTAATAGGAGCATTTTATAGACTGCTCAACAGCAGAAAGAGGGTGAGGGAAGATATATGCAAATCGATGCATCATAGCCTCCAGTTTGGAAACACTAAGGACTAGATTTTAATTTTTGGTTTGAACACCTGAGTTAGTCACCGCCCGACTTTGTGCTCCTGACTTCAAACACTCAGCCAATTCTCCTGGAATTTTAGTCTCAGAGAATCAAGTCTGGAATGGAGTCAGAGCCACCTCATTCTGCACTCATTTCTGAGCGAATACTCTGATTAAAGCCTTGACGCTCCAGAAAAAACATTGCTTTATTCTCAATTCAATCTCTCTGACCTCTGCTGTCAATTGCACAATGTTTATTGCACAAGATTAAGCAGTTTCAATTGCTTGCAGTTTCTGATACTGATATTTTAAATGATCTGGTTGATTAACACTTTATTGCTCCATAGTACAAGGACTTTTTTTATTAATATAGTGCAAAGTTATGAATGAATGACTGTTTTCTTCAAAGTTTGATCCATTTATTATCACTATAGGGTTAATTACTTATGAAGCATGGAAATGCTGCAGTTAGGTATGGGTGGATATGAGTGCAATGGAGAGGGAGCAGTGTGGCAAGTGTCAAAGTTTGGGATGAGGCAGAGGGACAAGCAATTACATAAAGTGAGGATCACAGAGGGTGTCATGTCCACGGATCTTTGACTCAAACTACTTTCAGACAAATGGAACTTTTCATAAGACGAACTACAAAATGTTGCATTTGGAGGGTGTTAAGGAACTTTACACAGAGATACTTCAGTGGAGGAGATGCAGAAACTGAACTATAATCTCCCGTTGTTGCAGAGGTAATGGACGATAATTACCACCTCAGCAGAAACTATTACATTCCAGGCTGTGGACACGATGTAAGGTCAAAGAAAGTAGTTTAAGACCATAAGACATAGGAGTGGAAGTAAGGCCATCCGGCCCATCGAGTCCACTCCGCCATTCAATCATGGCTGATGGGCATTTCAACTCCACTTACCCGCATTCTCCCCGTAGCCCTTAATTCCTTGTGACATCAAGAATCTATCAATCTCGGCCTTGAAGACATTTAGCGTCCCTGCCTCCACTACACTCCACGGCAATGAATTCCACAGGACCACCACTCTCTGGCTGAAGAAATGTCTCCGCATTTCTGTTCTGAATTTACCCCCCCTAATTCTAAGGCTGTGTCCACGGGTCCTAGTCTCCTCGCCTAACGGAAACAATTTCCTAGCGTCCACCCTCTCCAAGCCAAGTCCACCCTTTCTAGTTTGGGTGAAAGGTATGTATTTGTACTTTCCCCTTCCAGGAATATAAAAGGGAAGGGCTTTAAAAAAACCCACAGCAAACTGGCTCTAAATTCATCAGCCAGGTGTTCTAGTTCTATCGAGCTGGTGTTTGCTGTAAAGAGCGCAGCTGAAGAAGGTCTGTCAGGAAATCTGATGCTTGCTGGTATAAGCATGTTTTTATCTTCACTCTTGCTGATTGCTGGAAGCAAGCCATAAGACAGAAAAGGCACCACTGAATTGGCTAACCTGTAGAACTATGACGCACAGGCCAACAGCTTAGTGCCAAGTTCACTGCAACTGGAACCATTTATTGTAAAGAGGAAGTGATGGCTTAGTGGTGTTATTGGTAGACTGTTAAGACTGAGACCCAATAGTGTTCTGGGGACCTGGGTTCTAATCCTGTCACAGCTGATGGTTGACTTTGAATTCAATTTTTAAAAAATATGGAATTCAGTGATTAAAGATGATTATGAATCAATTGTCAGAAAAGGCCCATGTGTTCACTAATGTCCTTTAGGGTAGAAACTACCATCCTTACCTTATCTGCATGTGCCTTCAGATCCATAGCAATGTTGACTCTTGACTGTCCTCTGGGATGGGCAATAAATGCTGGCTACAATGATGCTTTAGCATCTTTAACTCACAGAGAAGCCAAAGATGGATTCATATTGTTTTGAAACTGTTATGTTTAAGTCTTTTTTTTAAAGCATACTGCATATGATCCCACACAATATAGAGTATGAGACTTTTATACAGTCAGGTCACATGATATGACTGATGATATCATGACCATGCCTCATTAAGGTATACATACTAGCTGTGAGACATAACATGATATTCCCCTTTTCCAAAATTCAAAAACTCAAAACAGATATACATGGCTGTATGTAGGCACATGTTGTTAATTAAATAATTATACAGAAGTGAAAATGGGAATTTACAGCATTAACATTTCAAACTTCAATTAACAGTTTTGACAACTCATGTTGATGTGTTGATCATCTATCCATGTGAAAAGGTACATGTTGCTCTGTGTTGTGCTTGCCTGACACCTGGTTTATCTTGCTGCTGGTTGCTGCCACTCAATATTGACACTCATCATCAGAGTGTTCTTCCTGACTCTCTTCATGCACAGCTGGTGTGCTGTGTTGCACTTGCATCTGAGCTGCCTTCTGTTCCTTCACAATGGAGCATCATGATCAGAAATGGTGTTGCATGATCTGTGTTGTATTATAGAGAACTTTACTGGTACCCAAGTGCTTGATTTGGATTTCTAAGTCGCACTCTGTTGTTTTGATAGCTCTCAACCAGCTCGCTCATTGTGTATCTCTTTGATTCCCTTCTGTCTTTGTAGAGCAATGACCTGGTGTCTCATTTGCTGGCCAAGATTTTTCACACTTGCCTTCCAAGCATATGTTCTGCTAGGGGTGATAATCCCAACTCCATTGGTGTCATACAAAAATGCAGCATTGCAAATATCTTGCTTTGTTCCTGAACACTTAATGAACAGTGACTCGGTGGCATGGACATTATGTTCCATGAGATTGTCTAAGCGTGGGTAGTGCAGTGATGATGTGATCTGGGTCTCTCCATACTTAGTAATGTATCTTGAGTATACATATTGAACAAAGTGTAAGGTCAGACACTACCTGATCCGGGATATCTAATAAATATATTCACGACTCATCGATATCTTGACTCACTTCACATCACTGCTCTTTGAGCTCTTCCTTTATAAATTCCTTCATAACTCCTAAAATCTTCTTTCAGGACCTCATCACTCTTCCTACCTATGCCATTGGTACCAAAGTTGACAAGCTAAGGCTGTTCACCCAAGCATCATAAGTGCTAGTCTTCAGCCAATTCAATTTACTCCACATGATATCAAGGATCAACTGAAACACTGGATCCTGCAAAGGCTGTGTGTCCTGATAACATTCCAGCAATAATGCTGAAGACTTGTGCCTCAGAACCTGCTACACTCCTAGTCATTAGTACAGCTTCAACATTGGCATCTACCAAGTGACTCCTGTACACAAACATCAGGGCAAATCCAACCCGGCCAATTACTGCCCCATCAGACTACTCTCTATTATCAGTAAAGTGGTGGAAGGTGGCATCAAGCGGCAGATCCTCAGCAGCATACTGCTCACTGGCCCTCAGTTTTGGTGCTGACTGAGAATCATAGAATCATAGAGATGTACAGCACAGAAACAGATGCCTCAGTGCAACTTGTCCATGCCGACCAGATATCCCAATCCAAACTAGTCCCACCTACCAGCACCCGACCCACATCTCTCCAAGCCCTTCCTACTCATATACCCATCCAGATGCCCTTAAAATGTTGCAATTGTAATAACCTTCACCACTTCCTCTGGCAGCTCATTCCATACACGTACCACCCTCTGCATGAAAACGTTGCCCCTCAGGTCTCTTTTATATCCGTCCCGTCTCACCCTAAACCTATGCCCTCTAGTTCTGGACTCCCCCACCTCAGGGAAGAGACCTTGAGTATTTATCCTATCCATGCCTCTAATGATTTTATTAGCCTTCATGAGGTGACCCCCTCAGCCTCCGACACTCCAGGGAAAACAGCCCCAGCCTATTCAACCACTCCCTAAAGCTCAAATCCTCCAACCCTGGCAATATCCTTGTAAATCATTTCTGAACCTTTTCAAGTTTCACAACATCCTTCCGATATTTGCACGCAATATTCCAACAGTGGCCTAACCAATGTCCCGTACAGCCGCAACATGACCTCCCAACTCCTGTACTCAATACTCTGACCAATAAAGGAAAGCATGCCAAATGCCTTCTTCACTCTCCAGGGGACTGGAGAGTGGCGAATGTTGTGCCCCTGTTCAAAAAAGGGAATAGGGATAACCCCGGGAATTACAGGCCAGTTCATCTTACTTCGGTGGTAGGCAAAGTAATGGAAAGGGTACTGAGGGATAGGATTTATGAGTATCTGGAAAGACACTGCTTGATTAGGGACAGCCAGCACGGATTTGTGAAGGGTAGGTCTTGCCTTACAAGTCATATTGAATTCTTTGAGGAGGTGACCAAGCATGTGGATGAGGGTAGAGCAGTGGATGTAGTATACATGGATTTTAGAAAGGCATTTGATAAGGTTCCCCATGGTAGGCTTATGCGGAAAGACAGGAGGCATGGGATAGAGGGAAATTTGGCCAAATTGGATAGAAAACTGGCTACCCAGTCGAAGTCAGAGAGTGGTGGTAGATAGTAAATATTCAGCCTGGAGCCCAGTTACAAGTCGAGTTCCGCAGGGATCAGTTCTGGGTCCTCCGCTGTTTGTAATTTTTATTAATGACTTAGAAGAGGGAGTCGAAGGGTGGGTCAGCAAATTTGCAGATGATACGAAGATTGATGGAGTTGTGGATAGTGAGGATAGAGCTTGTAAGAAGGCCTATGGTGTATTAGCGTTCATTACCAGATGGATTGAATTCAAGAGTCGTGAAGTGATGTTGCAGCTGTACAGGACTTTGTTTAGGCCACATTTGGAGTACTGTGTGCAGTTCTGGTCGCCTCACTTTAGGAAAGATGTGGAAGCTTTGGAGAGGGTGCAGAGAAGATTTACCAGGATGTTGCCTGGAATGGAGAGGAAGTCGTACGAGGATCGGTTGAGAGTTCTCGGCCTTTTCTCGTTGGAACGGCGAAGGATGAGGGGTGACTTGATCGAGGTTTATAAGATGATCAGAGGAATAGATAGAGTAGACAGTCAGAAACGTTTTCCCCGGGTGCAACAGAGTTTTACAAGGGGACATAAATTTAAGGTGAAGGGTGGAAGGTATAGGGGAGATGTCAGGGGTGGGTTCTTTACCTAGAGAGTGGTGGGGGCATGGAATGCTCTGCCTGTGGGAGTGGCAGAGTCAGAATCATTGGCGAACTTTAAGTGGCAATTGGATAGGTACATGGATGGGTGCTTAAGCTAGGACAAATGTTCGGCACAACATCGTGGGCCGAAGGGCCTGTTCTGTGCTGTATTGTTCTATGTTCTAAGTTCTATCCTATCCACCTGTGACTCCACTTTCAAGGAGCTACGAACCTGCACTCCAAGGTCTCCTTGTTCAGCAACACTTCCTAGGACCTTACCATTCAGTGTATAAATCCTGCGAAGTTTGCTTTCCCAAAATGCAGCACCTCGCATTTATCTGAATTAAACTCCATCTGCCACTTCTCAGCCCATTGGCCCATCTGCAGTCTGAAGTAACCCTCTTCTCTGTCCACTACACCTCCAATTTTGGTGTCTTCTGCAAACTTACTAAATGTACCCCTTATGCTCGCATCCAAATCATTTATGTAAATGACAAAATGTAGTGGACCCAGCACCGATCCTTGTGGCACTCCACTCGTCACAGGCCTCCAGTCTGAAAAACAACCCTTCACCACCACCCTCTGTCTTCTACCTTTGAGCCAGTTCTGTATCCAAATGACGAGTTCTCCCTGTATTTCATGAGATCTAACCTTGCTAACAGGAACATACTTTCTCTGGATTCTCGTTATCTCATTTCTGAAGGTGTCCCATTTTCCAGCGGTCCCTTTACCTGCGAGCATCTGCCCCCAATCAGCTTTCAAAAATTCTTGCCTAATACCGTCAAAATTGGCCTTTCTCCAATTTAGGACTTCAACTTTTAGATATGGTCTATCCTTTTCCATCATTATTTTAAATCTAATACAATTATGGTCGCTGGCCCCAAAGTGCTTCCCCACTGACACCTCAGTCACCTGCCCTGCCTTATTTCCCAAGAGTAGGTCAAGTTTTGCACCTTCTGTAGTAGGTACATCCACATACCGAATCAGAAAATTGTCTTGTACACACTTAACAAATTCCTCTCCATCTAAACCCTTAACACTATGGCAGACCCAGTCTATGTTTGGAAAGTTAAAAATCCCCTACCATAACTACCCTATTATTCTTACAGATAGCTGAGATCTCCTTTCTCAATTTGCCTCTGACTATGAGGGGATTTGTAATACAATCCCAATAAGGTTATCATCCCTTTCTAAATGTGAGGCATGGGGGCAGCCAAAACAGCAGCTGGCAGATAATCACTCAGATGTGTCAAAAAAAACTGAGAGCCACAAAAAGAATAAAATGAAATTTCCTTTAAACACGTGTCTTAGCTTTTTGAAGATACCTGCAAATGCTTTGAACTCACAATATGAGAGTATAAGTCAGACTGCACAGTGTTTTCCTATTCAATATTTTTTCTTTAATGCTGTATGCCTGTGGCTAGACCACAAAATAAAGAAACACTGCAGGCCAGACTAAAAACTATTACATTTTTGAATGCACCAGATGCAATAAAAGCAAGAAAACTGATTAAAATGTTGTTTTGAAACTTTGACATTCAGTCAAAAGTTGATTTAAAGTTGGCGGTTTTCAAATGCGATCCTGTCGCGGCAAACAAATTCCGCTTCATAAATATTTCAATGCCCTCAATTCTCATTTGCAGTCGCCCAGCAGTGTACCATTTGTTCTGGCCGAGTGTTACGTTGAACAATTTCGCTGCACTACTTGTAAACGGTTTTCAACTTCAAGATTTCCCTTGGGAGGAAAATATAAAGGAGGGAGGGTAAAGAAAAATAAAGCAGCAATAGTCTTCAGGAAAGCACAGTGACTGGAATGGAAATATATTAAAAATTGCACACTTCTTTCAAACAGTGTGAACCACCAGTCAACAAAAGCATCCATCCTCATTAGTGGCTTTTAACACTAATTGTGTGGGGTGTGTGTGAGAGTGTGTTGGGGATGGGGGAGTTGGGGGAAGGGAAGAGGAGAGATAATATGGTCGGGGAATACAGATAGATTTTACCATGACTTAATTGTCCCAAAGTCTAATGTTTCAAGCTGTGTATTTCATTAGCAAAAAAAAACAATTAGTTTTTGTTGTAAATCTTGTTTATTTTCCAGGTGAGAATTTGATAAGGCTCGAGTATTGTACTTTTTCTGGCATGTGTAGAAAATAAAGTTAAATTAAAAAGGGTGAAAGTGAATTATTTCAGTTTTTTGAGAGGAATGTAATCCAAAGAGGCAATTTTTCCCTGTGTTTGCTCACTGGGTTAATGTGAGATTGGGTGCAACGTTGGTCTTTTCAAGCTTCCCAGTTGTACTCTCCACTGAGTTTAATGCTGATGCCACACAAATGTCAGGCACTGATTATCTCCAATAGTAAATAACCTATCGCGGGGTGGCACAGTGGCTCAGTGGTTAGCACTGTTGCCTCACAGCACCAGGGTCCCAAATTCGATTCCAGCCTCGGGCGACTGTCTGTGTGGAGTTTGCACATTCTCCTCGTGTCTGCGTGGGTTTGCACATTCTCCTCGTGTCTGCGTGGGTTTCCTCTGGGTGCTCCAGTTTCCTCCCACAATCCAATGATGTGCAGGCCAGGTGAATTGGCCATGCTAAATTGCCCACAGATGCATTAGTCAGAGGGAAATGGGTCTGGGTGGGTTTCTCTTCGGAGGGTCGGTGTGGACTTGTTGGGCCGAAGTGCCTGTTTCCACACTGTAGGGAATCTAATCTAATCTAATCTAACCATTGCCCCTTGAAATTCAATGCCATTACCATCATGAATCCTCCACTACCAACATCCTGAGGGATATTACTGACCAGAAACTGACTAGACTTGCCCTATAAATACAGTCCTGAAGAAGGGTTACACCCAAAATGTTGACTTGTCCACCTCCTGATGCTGCTTGGCTTGCTGTGTTCTTCCAGTCTCCTGCCTGTCCACCTTGGATTCCAGCATCTGTTGTTTTTTTGACTTTCTAAATACAGTGGCTGGAAGGCTAGGAATACTATAGTGAGTAACTCAACTCCTGACTCCCCAAAGTCTGCCCACCATCTGCAAGGCTCAAGTCAGGAATGTGAGGAAATACTCCCCTTTGCCTGGATGGGTGCAGCTCCAACAATATTCAAGAAGCTTGACACCAGCCAGGACAAAGCAGCTCGCCTGCTTTGCACCAGATCCACGAAATACTCCAATGCTCAGTTGCTACATAACCTACAAGATATACCGCAGAAATTCAAAGATCCTTAGACAATACTTATCCAACCCATGGCCACTTCCATCTCAAAAGGTCAAGGGCAGCAGATGTATGGGAACCCCATACAACCTGCAGGTTCTCCTCCAAGGCATTCACCCTCCTGACTTGGAAACATATCACTATTCCTTCACTGCCACTGGATCAAAATCTGGGATTCCCTTCCTTACAGAATCGTGGCTCTATGTACAGCACATGGACTGTAGCAGTTCAAGAGGCAGCTCACCACCATCTTCTCAACAGCAACTAGGAATGGGCAGTAAATGCTGGCCCAGCCAGCGACACCTATGTCCCACAAGTGAATAAAAAATTAGAAAATTATGAATCAGAATTCCCTCAACGGGTCTTCCATTCACCAAGTTAGATTAAAATTATACCCTACTGTTGCTGCCTGATCAAATGATTTCCCTGAATCTTTGACTGTTTTGCCATTTGAGAAACAATTTTCCTCCATGCACATTCGCATGGATGGCAGGGAATACACCAGGGATTACTTTATATGCACACTTCGGAAGTGAGACTCTCTGTTAGTGGGGCAAATTAGCAATGTCATCCAGTAAAACTTCCTAGCACTGTTCACTGCCTCCAATATTCAACATCATTCTCTAAAATGACAGCCAAAGCGATGCACACCCAGGAACCACAACCAGCAACAGATATCATTAAAAATAGTTGATGGCTATCTGTTAAAGATAATTATTGGCCAGATATTGGAAGAATTTCCTGCTCTTCCACTAATAGGACCTCCAAAGGGAGGTCATGCCTGACAAATCTGTTAGAATTCTTTGAGGAGGTAATGAGCAGGTTGGACCAAGGACAGCAAATGGATGCTACATATTTGGACTTTCAGAAGGCCTTTGACAAAGTGTTGAGTAAGCTAAGAGCCCATGGTGATAAAGCCAAGGTACCAGCATGGATAGAAGATTGGCTAGTGAACAAAAAGCAGAGAGTGGGGATAAAGGGTCCTTCTCAGGATGGTAGCCGGTGACTAGTTGAGTTCCGCAAGGCTCAGTGTTGGGACTACAACTTTTTATTTTATACATTAATAATCTAGATGAAGGAACTGAAAGAATTCTGGCTACGTTTGCAGATGATACAAAGACAGGTGGAGGAACATGTAGTATTGATGTTGCAGAAGGATTTGGACAGGTTAGGAGAGTGGGCAAAGAAGTGACAGATGGAGTACAACATGGGAAATTGTGAGGTTATGCATTTTGGAAGAATAGAGGCATGGACTATTTTCTAAATGGGGAGAAAATTCAGAAATCTGAAATGTAAAGGGACTTGGAAGTTCTAGTCCAGGATTATCTTAAAGTAAACTTGCAGGTTGAGTCAGTAGTTAGGAAGACACATACAATGTTAACATTTATTTTGTCTAGTATATAAAAGCAGGGATGTACTTCTGAGGCTCTATAAGGCTCTGATCAGAAAGATTTAGAGTATTGTGTGCAGATATGGGTCCCTTATCTCAGGAAGGATGTGCTGGCCCTGGAGCGGGTCAAGAGGAGGCTCACAAGATGATCCCAAGAATGAAAGGTTTAACAGATGAGGGACGTTTGAGGACTCTGGGTCTATACTTGATGGAGTTTAGAAAGATGAGGGGAACCTGATTGAAACTTATAAAATACTGAATGGCCTGGACAGGGTGGACGCTGGGAAGATGTTTCCATTGGCAGGGGAGACATTGACCCGAGAGTACAGCCTTAGAGCAAAGGGAAGACCCTTCAGAATGGAGATGAGGAGAAATGTCTTCAGCCAGAGAGTGGTGAATCTATGGATTTCATTGCCACAGAAGGCTGTGAAGGCCAATTCATTGAGTCTATTTAAGATAGAGACAGCTAGGTTCTTGATTGTCAAGGGGATCAAAGATTATGGGGAGAAGGTGGAACAATGGAGTTGAGGAACATATCAGTCACGATTGAATGGTGGAGGAGATTTGATGGACTGAATGGCCTAATTTATGCTCCTATGTTTGATGATCTTAATAGAGTTGTGGGATCTTTTACATCCAGCTGAGAGCAGAAGAAACCTTAGTTTAACACCTCAAATGGAAAATACCACCTCCTCAGCACTGAAAGGAATTTATAACCTAAATCACATGTTCAGGTTGTTGGGTGGACTTGAAAACACAACTTCATGGTTCTCAGTCATGAGAGGTAATTCAATCATGGCTGATAATGTTCGATAGTAGCTTCCTACTCCTCATGAATATGATGGCACAATGAGCGGCCCAAACAAAAAGCTGAAGGGTGATCTTCTCAGGGTATGGCAGCATTGTAGGGCAATGACTTTAATAACGATACCTAAAGGGAGACAAAGAGGAGAGAGAGTGTGCAAGCTTGGATTGGATGAAATAGAGTCCAGATGAATGGAGGCAAGAATTAACAAGGTGAAGAAGACAATGGCAAGAGGAGTCTCTCGGTCCGCTAACAGTAGATACACTGTAGGACACGGAATGAATCAAGAGGTAATGAGGGCATGTAATTATGTCATTGCAATCTTTAATCTTCATGTGGATTGGAAAATTAAATTGGAATTGGTATCCATGAGGAAAATTTATAAAGTGCTTCTGTGATAATTTCCTATGCTGTAGATCCAACCAGAATAGTAGGCTATTTTAGACCGTAAAGCCATAAGATATGCAAGCCGAATTAGGCCATTCAGCCCAACGAGTCTGCTCCATCATTTGATCATGAATGATGTGTTTCTCAACTCAATTGTCTTATCTGTTCCTCACAACCTTTAATCTCCTTACTAATCAAGAACCTATCTATCTTTTCTTTGGCAATGTGTAATAAGATAGATTTAATAAGTCATCTTAAGAGTAAGAAATCCTTTTGGAAACAGTGATGGTAACACAATAGAATTTAGCATACTGTTTGAGAGTGAGAAAGTTGGATTTGAAACAACTGTGCTAAACTTAAATAAAGGTAATGATATAGGGACAAAGACTGAGTTAGCTAGAGTGGATTGGTAAAAGAGCTTAGCTGAAAAGACAGTTGAGGAACAACAGCAGATGCTTAAGAAAATAGCACATGATTCACAACAAAGATGGAGGGAGTATTCGAGGAGAGAAAAAACTGACCATCGTTAACCAAAGACAATAAGGATGGCAGCAAATTGAAAGAAAAAAAGTACAATTTGATAATGATTAGTGGTAAATCAGAGGTTTTGGAAAGATTTATAAGTGAACAAAAGATGACCATAAAATAGAGAATAAACAAAAGAGGCACACTAGAAAATAACATGAAAATTCTTTTTTGAATATATAAAAATGATGAAACAGGAAAAAGTGAACATAGGCCCCTTAGAAAATGAGAACAGAGCAGTTCTGATGAAGGCTCACTGGACTGTTAATGTTAACTCTGTTTTTCTCTCTACAAATGCTGCCAGGCGTTCAGAGTTTTTTATTTTGTTTCAGATTTCCCGTATCTGCGGTTCTTAGTTTTAGGCGACCATCCAATTTCAACAGAAGGCAAATGTTATCAGAAACAAAAGCAGAAATTGCTGGGAAAGCTCAGCAGGTCTGGCAGCATCTGTGGAGAAAAATCAGAGTTAACGCTTCGGGTTTCGTGACCCTTCCTCAGAACAGGTTCCATTTTGAGGAAGGGTCAATGAGCCCAAAACCGTAACTCTGATTTCTCTCCACAGATGAGGCCAGGCCTGCTGAGATTTTCCAGCAATTTCTGTTTTTGTTTCTGATTTCCAGCATCCACAATTCTTTTGGTTTTTAAGGCAAATGGTAAGTTGGCCTTTACTTCAAGGGAATGGACTAAAGAAGTATGGAAGTTTTGTGAAACTATATAAGGCACTGGTCAAAGCACAATCTGAAAAGGTTTAGGCCTTTATCTGAAGAAAGATATACTGTCTTTGAAAGCAGGGTTCACCAGGTTGGAAGGACTCTTTTAGGACAAGAGATTGAGTAGATTGGTCCTGTACTTGATGGAATTTAGAAGAATGAGATGCAACCTGATTGAAACATTCAAGATTCCTAGGAGATATGACAGGGTAGATGCAGAAAGGTGATTTGCCCTTGTGGGAGAGTCTACGACCAGAGAGCATAATCTCAGAGTAAGAGATTGTACATTTAAGACAGAGATGAGGAAGAATTTCTTCTCTCAGAGAGTGGAGAATCTGTGGAACTCTTTAGCTCAGAGGGTTGTTGAGGCTGGGTAGTTGATTATATTCAAGTCTGAGATAGATAGATTTTTAATCAGTAAGATAATCGAGGGTTATAGGAAGAATGCAGCAAGTTGGAGTTGAGGATTATTTGATCAGTCTTGATCTCGTTGAATGAGCTAGCTGATGTGATGGTCTGAATGAATGGCCTACGTCTGCTCCTGCATCGTCTGGTCAAAAATTCTGGAAGTTGGAGACAGAGTGTTTCCATTGTGGGGAAAAACACACCTACAGGCCATCAATATAAGACAACTACAAAAATATCTAAATTGGTAAATTAGAAGAAATTCCTTTACCCAGAGTGTTAAAAACATAAAGCTCATTACCAAAGGGTTTAAGTAAATAGCAGAGATACATTCAAGGGAAGGTTGGACAGAGATATGACTTAGAAGGAAACAGAAGTAGACAACGATAAATTTAGATGAGCAAAGACCAGTGTTGGCTTGAGTGGAACATAAATGTTGGGATGAACGAGGTGGGCCAAATGACCTATTTCTGTGTTACATCTCCCACTTAACCCCATGTGAAAGTGAGCCGTACAGTCTTTCAATGCAATTTACACTATAGCAAGCAAGTGGACTTGCCAATATATCAAGGCCTTCAAAGCTTTCAGTTTCCAGGCTCTTAGCAGAAATATAACTTGTCAAAAACAAAATTGCTGAGATTATCACCAACTATTTGCAGCTGGATGAAAGATGTTTGCTCCAACACTTATTGCTCTTTCACAACAATGGTAGAGTTGGCTTCATTTTATCATAGGTGGTGTCTCTCAATGTCTCAATCCATGGCTAGACAATTTCATCTGATATGAAGTAGCTATCTGGTTGTAATAGAGTTTTGATCATTTATGCTCTGCAAAAGCATTTCTCACTCCCACATCCATTGCTGCTCTGCAGCAACCTACAAAGTTTTGTTTACAAAGCTGCTGGTGCAGTGTACGTATCAGTTCAAATCCAAATAATGTGCAATAAACACTCTAATTTCTTTGGTAAATATTAGTTTGCCATCCTTATGCCTTCTTTGAAGTCTCTGATTCTGACAGGAAACCATGGCACTGTTTGAAGGCAGAACGATGTGTACCGAGGTTAATATAAAACGGAGCTTTCCAAGCAAGATAATAGATTTCAACTCCAATAAAGCAACTTCCAATCCTTCCCAACCCCCCAACTGTTTATCTTGTTTGTTCTGAGGTGTTGCCATAGCGATGGTGCTGCTGCTGTGTCTTTGAAGGTAATATTACACAAAGCAAAATAAAAAACATTTCTCAGTCCTTTAACAAATATCATGTCTTACAGAACTCATTGTTTAGGAAGGTTCTGCATTTAAGTGAATCACATAAAGGTTGGATTTTGGATTCAGGGGGCAGGATCTCCAATATCAGATTGATTTTCAGGCCAGAATCTGACAGCAAAAGTGATTTTTTTTCTGTAACTGCCAATCGCCATCCTTAACTCTCCTGAAACTGGGGGGCCTTTGAGTTTAGCAGTCCTGCGATCTGAAGTGGGAACTGTTGCTTTGTGCGGTGGAGATGAGGTGAAAGAGAACCTCCAACCTGATATCTAAAGGTCAAAATCAAACAGGCAGACCACTGGTGCGGAGGGAGGGGGAGCAAATCCCCCACAAAGTGGCCTGTGGTCATATCTCTGGCCATCTTGACGTGGTGGCCCTAAGGAAGAGGAGGTCAAAATTTGCCGACAAAGTTTGCTTTCCCTGGTCTGCCTCTGATAGGCCACATTCAGCGGCCAGACTCCAGCCCATATGACAACTGGAGAATTCCAGGTGGCAGAGTGAATCTGCTAGGCCCTTAGTGATTGTCATCTGGCTACCGCCACTTTCAGGTCTAAAATGAGCGAGAGTCAGAGAGTAATACAGATGGAGAGCACGGAAACAGACCCTTCAGTCCATGTGCTGGCCAGATAAGCTAACCTAATCTAATCCCATTTTCCAGCACTTGACCCACATCCCTCTAAGGAGAAAGTGAGGACTGCAGACGCTGGAGATCAGAGTCGAAAAGTGTGGTGCTGGAAAAAACAGCAGATCAGGCAGCATCTGAGAAACAGGAGAATCGATGTTTCAGGCATAAGCCCTTCATCAGGAATGAGGTTTGTGGGCCCAGGGGGCTAAGAGATTAATGGGAGGGGGCTGGGGCTGGAGGGAAAGTAGCTAGGAATGCGATACATAGATGAAGATGGGGGAGAAGTTGATAGGTCAGAGAGGAGGGTGGAGCAGATAGGCGATCAATGTGGATATCACCAGTTTCCCCATTTCCCCTCTTCCCCACCTTATTCCAGTCCCAACCTTCCAACTTGGCACCACCTTCTTGAACAGTCCTATCTGTCCATCTTCCTTCCCACCTAGCTGCTCCACCCTCCTCTCCAACCTATCACCTTCACCCCCCTACTTATCGCATTCCCAGCAATCTTTCCCCCAGCTCCAACCCCCTCCCATTTAGCACTCAGCCCCCTTAGCCCACAAGCCTTATTCCCAATGAAGGACTTATGCCTGAAACGTCAATTCTCCTGTTCCTCAGATGTTGCCTTACCAGCTGTGCTTTTCCAGCACCACACTCTTTGACCCATATCCCTCCAAACCCTTCCTATTCATATACCCATCCAGATGCCTTTTAAATGCTGTAATTGTACCAGCCTCCACCACTTCCTCTGGCAGCTCATTCTATACATGCACTCCCTCTGTGTGAAAAAGTTGCTCTCTAGGTCCTTTTTTTTCTCTTTCCCCTCTCACCTTAAACCTATTTCCTCTAGTTCTGGACTCCTCCACCCCAGGAAAAAGACCTTGTCTAATTACCCTATCCATGCCCCTCATGATTTGATAAAACTCTATAAGGTCATCCCTCAGCCTCCGAACGTGCTGGCAAAGTAGCATTCCAGCCAGTGGTGGGAGATTCTGGGAACATGTTTGTTGCCGGCTTCACCATCACATGTACTTAAAAATTGGGCCCATGGAATCTCACAGCATAGCAGGCCTTCAGCTCATCAAGTCTGTGCAAGTTCTTTGAAAGAGCAAGGAGAAAGTGAGGACTGCAGATGCTGGAGATCAGAGCTGAAAATGTGTTGCTGGAAAAGGGATTTGACTGAGACAAGGTGGGGGGAGGGGAAATGAGGAAACTGGAGAAATCTGAGTTTGTCCCTTGTGGTTGGAGGGTTCCCAGGCAGAAGATGAGGCACTCTTCCTCCAACAGTCCTGTTGCCATGGTCTGGCGATGGAGGAGTCCAAGGACCTACATGTCCTTGGGGGAGTTAAAGTGTTGGGCTATGGGGTGGTTGGGTTGGTTGGTCCGGGTGTACCAGAGATGTTCTCTGAAATGTTCCACAAGTAGGCGGCCTGTCTCCCCAATATAGAGGAGGCCACATCGGGTGCAGCGGATGCAATAGATGATGTGTGTGGAGGTGCAGGTGAATTTGTGGCGGATATGGAAGTGTCCCTTGGGGCCTTGGAGGGAAGTAAGGGGGGAATCCAAAGAGCAATCCAAAGTAATTGCCCACTTCCTAATTCTTTCTTCTTCATGCTTCAATTTGTTTTCATTCTCTAGCAACGTTTCTAATTTCCTTTTGAAAGTTCCAATTGATTTTGCTTTTGAGGATTGAGACTTGCCTTATTTACTCCACCTTCTCAGAACTACAGAGAATCTACCTCCTTGAAACTGGATGATTAGCCCAATGGCTCCACATGGTCCTCCACCCACCTCTGTTCATCTAACCCTATCAGCATGACATTTCCTTCTTCCTCCTCACGCACTCACAGCCTCCCTTGATACAGCTGTGCTGTTGGTCTCCAGATGGTAAATTCTAAACACTCACTGCGGATGGTTTAGACCACAGCCTGCAGATCAGACAGCTGCTGGACTGCGCAGCCCTCAAAACAGGCCACGCCTGCCTCTCTTTGGTAATATCAGACGGGCACTCCTCCTACTGACAGGGTGGAGGAAGTACGTACAGTCACTTCTTCTATAATGTGATGGTTACATTCTTGTTCAACCCCACGTTATTGAAAAAACATGCTTTAGAAACAGTGCTTAAAGAGTTGGTGATGTAATCGCGTTACAGCCAACATATGTTCGCCCTGTAGAAACAGCATCCTCAATTCGTCAATCATGTTCCAGCGAATTCACGTTTATGAAATGCGTGTTATAGCAGAACGAGCTGCACCACCCCTGCCTGATCAATGTACAATAAAGGTAAAAACAATGACTGCCAAAGCTCTGCTGTAAAATGCATGGACTAGTGACAAATAGGCTTGGTTGTGATTGCTCCCATTAACAGGAGGTCAGGCAGTGAGGTGGAGAAAGGTCACTCAGCTGACCGGTGATTGGGCAGTCAGCATAGACTAGCAGCACAGCTCAAATCACTGCTTTCAGCAAATTGGCAGCGAAAAGGGGCCATCCAAAGTTTGTGAGCTTTTGAATTTAATCTTCATCGCTACCAGATGAAGCAGAACAGTCTCAGAAAGGGATCAGGATCATGTGACATCCAGGGGCCAACCTTGTTCAAATTAACTGGATTCGCTCTGGTCATGAGGTTAAGTCAGACACCATACTCTACTTTCCGCAGCTCCCAGCAGCAACCATCATTTTCTCCATCTCATCAAAAGCCACTTATGCTCAAAAATTGTTTTCTCAAAATGCAGCAACTCATACTGATTCAATTTTTCTTTGTAAAAAAAGCTTGTCTTTGAATTCTTAAGAATTTTACCTTAAATACATTATTAAAACGTCTCTTGAGAATAAATGTATTCAGAGACTTCTGTTCCCAATCTAAAGGCTATGATGTGATGGCAATATATTCTCTCAGATGTCTCCCAGTATTAAAAAAAAATCATGAATCCCTCCAAGGGCATTCACTTATGTGTTAATCTTAAGAGTTTTCACGTGGGGTTCATTTTGTTCCTGAACATCCACCTTCTTCACAAAATAACCCTGTTAAATCAACATAATATATATTACATATGTTGACCAATATGTCTTTGGAAATTAGACATGTCGGGTTTTCGGTGAGAAAGAAAAGCACACTGCTTCGTAAATCAGAAACTGCAGAAATTGTAAATACCGACTCTTGTTTTTGGTAAGCTTTGAAGTGTCTGGTGGAAATTCTGACGCCGACTTGGGGCGGGGCGGGGCGGGGGGAGGTGAACAGACTAGTTTCATTCATGGAAGATTTTCTGAATTTACAGCTTCCGTGGCAATACAGCAGTGGGATGTGACTGTGAAGCCAGCTGCTTGCAAAGTTTAGGTGATGCAGCTAAAGGTGATCAATAGCTTTCGAATTCCATTTACAACCCTGTTTCCAGGCCCCCTCTCACCCCATGTCTTGCCCAGAAAATGCCTCCCTCCTGTTCTCAAAGTTAATTTTCTTTGCCCTGATTACTCCCATTCCCAGGACCCAAGTTGCCTTTCCTCTTACTGCTTTTTGATTTATGCCTCTTTGCCCTGGCTTTTGATTAGCTCCCTGTGCTAATAAGCACGCTGGTCCGGTCGGACAGGAACAAAGGATAAAGCAAAGTCAAGCTGACCAGCAAACGAGCTGGAAGGGCCTCAGAAGGAAATCAAAAAAGCGTGTTCTTGAATGTCGATTTTATGGCTGCCCCTGTGTGCAGGCAGTTTATCATAATTAGGATACACCCGGTCTCATTAAGCACAGAAATTTCATACTGCTTTCTCTTTAAATTCATACAGCACGTAAACAGAGCCTTGGGTCCAACTTGTCCATACCGACCACATATCCAAAGCTGTTCAAACCCCATTTGCCAGCATTTAGCCCATATCCCTCCAAACACTTCCGATTTCTACCAATCTAGATGCCTTTTAATGCTGTAAATTGTACCGGCCTCCAACACCTCCTCTGGCAGCTCATTCCATACATACTCCACCCCCTGCTGTGACCATCACTGTTTGCGAGCTGACCCAGTGAAGGGGTCAGTAACCTGCTTAAAGAGCAGGTGCAACCCCTTAAAGGCAGGATGTCTTTCTTAAAGAGAAGCTGCACTTACCACACAGAGTCTACTGCTGACTGCCTGCTATGCAAGTGGCTGTAAGAACAAAGATAAAACCACGGAGCAATGGCCAAGAGAAAGAGCCCCCGGGGGTATGTAGATAAGATGCAGGAAGCTTCACTCCAGGAGGTAAATGAGAGAGGTGCGAAACCTTTTCCGCAGAGAGCCAGGAGGTCATCAAGGGAATGATTTGGAGATGCTGGTGTTGGACTGGGGTGTACAAAGTTAAAAATCACACACCAGGCAATAGCCCAACAGGTTTATTTGGAAGCACTAGCTTTCAGAGCACTGCTCCTTCATCCAACCACCTGAAGAAGGAGCAGCACTCCAAAAGCTGGTGCTTCCAAATAAACATGATGGACTATCACCTGGTGTTGTGTGATTTTTATCAAGGGAATGGGGAGAGATGACGAGAGGTGTCTGAAAGGGCCTGTTGCAATGCTGGAATGAGTTCAATAATCTCGCAAGGTCAGTGCATGCAATTTCTCAAGACATTTGTAACCCACAATGTGATTACCTCCCATTGAATTTTACAGTACAGAAGGAGGCCATTTAACCCATCGTGTCTTTTCTGGTCTCTCATGCTACTCAATGCATTGTATCCCAGCCCTTTCAGCACTTCCTGTCAGCCAGGACATCAAGCTTAATACTCACGTGCCTCACTTCACCCTCAGGCACCTACTAGCACTGCCTCCTTGAAGCCTCTACATTGCTGTAACTATTCAGCAGAGGAAGGCACAGAGCTGTCCTTCAGGACAGATGGCCCCCACTCTAAGGATTGAATCATCAGCACCATCTAAGGGAAGCTGCAAGGGGCTGAAGTGGTGGGTGGCGGTTGTGGGGGGGGTAGCCTTGGTCTGAAAGGACTATAATGTGGCAAAATGTGAGATTAAAAATCTGAGAGCAAGAACAAAAGACTATTATTAAATAGTGAAAGACAGCATGGAGGGATTTGAGGTCCTTTTTTTCGTTTGTTCATTCACAGGTTGAGGCTGTTACTGGCCAGGCCAGCATTTATTTCCCATCCCTAATTGTTCAGAGGACGATTAAGAGTCAACCACATTGCTGTGGGCCTGGAGTCACATACAGACCAGACTTAGTTTCCTTCCCTAAAGGACATTAGTGAACCAGTTGGGTTTTTCCAACAATCAACAATGGATTCATGGTCATTATTCTACTCTCATTTCTAGATTATTATTGAATTCTAATTCCATCTGCCACAGCAGGATTCAAACCCAAGTCCCAGAACATTGCCTGGGTCTTCCGATAAATAGTCAAAAACGATAACACCATTGAGGCACAGTGGTATACAGCACGAAAACAGAACCTTCGGTCCAACTCAACCATGCCTACCAGACATCCCAATCTGAGCTCGTCCCATTTTCCAGCAATTGGCCCATATCTCTCTAACCCTTTTCTATTCTTGTCCCCATCCAGACACAACAGGCCATCACCTACCATTGTGCATGAATCGCGACAAGCTGGAATCCAAATTCAGTGGGTAATAGGGAAGGCAAATAGACTGCTGGCCTTTATTTCAAATGGAATGAAATATACAAATAGGGAGGTCTTGCTAAATCTATACTTGGCACCAGCCAGACCATACTTAGAATACTGTGAATAGTTTTGGGCTCCTTACTTAAGGAAAGATATACTGGCACTAGGGGCAGTCTAGAGGACGTTCACAAGGTTCATACTAGGAATGCAGGGTCTCTGAGGAGAGGCTGAGTAGATTGGTCTTGGGCACAATGGAATTTCGAATAATGAGAGGAGACCTTATTGAAATATAGGGGCCTTGACAGGGTCAATACAGAAAGGGTGTTTCCCCACATGGAACAGTCTAGGACAGGAGAAAGTGAGGGCCGCAGATGCTGGAGATCAGAGTCAAAAAGTGTGGCACTGGAAAAGCACAGCAGGTCAGGCAGCATCCGAGGCGCAGGACAGTCAACATTTCGAGCATAAGCTCTTCATCATTAATCCTTGACTCTCCTGCTCCTTGAATGCTGCCTGACCGGCTGTGCTTTTCCAGCACCACACCTTTTGAGTCTAGGACCAGAAGGCATCATCTCAGAACAAGGGGTCACCCATTTAAGACTCGGGTGATGATGAAAGTTTTTTCCTCACAGAGTTGGTGAACCTGTGGAATTATTTACCTCAGAGGGTTGTAGAAGCAAGGTCATTACCGAGATTCAAAGATGGATATTTGTAATTAATAGGGAAACCCTGGGTTATGGAGATAAGCCAGGAAAGTGGAATCAAGGATTATCAATCAGATATAATCTCACTGAATGGTAGAGCAAATATGATGGCCTGAATGGCCTACTTCTACTCCTATAACTCATGGTCTTATCAAAAGAATACATAGAGAGACAGGGAGGCTGCAAGCAGCCTGGGTAGATAGAGGCCCCAATGGTCTGAGGTACATGGAAGGCCATATATAAGCTCAGGGAGACAGGAGGCTGGGGAAGATGGACAGCCTGCAATGCATTTGTGCAGAGATGGAGTGAATGTCGGGATATAGGGAGAGATGGGGAAATGCATGAGTTCTCATAGGAGTTAACAGGTCATAACGGGGATGGGGTAATCACGAAGAACATGAAGAGTTGGAGGGAGACAGAAAGCCACAGAATAGCTCAGGAGGGAGGGGAGGATGGTAGGGGATTGAGGGTTCACTCGGAGGAGGTTGCAGGCTCCAAGAGTGTTTGTGGGAGAGACAGAGCGAGACTGCCTGGGAGACCGAGACAGAGAGAGCAAGGTTGTATGGGAGAGAGAGAGAGTGCGAGTGCGTGTGTGTTAGAGAGAGTGAGAAAAAGAGAGAGAGAGAGCGCAAGGGTGTATAGGAAAGAGAGAGAGAGAGGGAGTGCGTCAAGAGAGAAGACGGTTGCATAGTGGAGACGGAGGGTATGACGTGCTGGGGGATTGCTCACTTTCGAAAATAGTGTTTGGGAACGAGAGGGAGGCTCCAATGTTGGGGGGTGGGTATAAGAGGAGGTAGCAATTGGGGAAGCAAGAGAGGGGTTTACAAAGAAGGCAGGACAGTTTCAAACCTGTCAATATAAGAACTAGAAGCTCAAAATAACTGAGGTAAGAAATGACTTGCAAATGATCATGATATCTTGAGCTTAAACTTGCATGCATTCAGGAGCAACTCAATGGGGGACAGTATTGTTGAAGCTGCTGCAAGAAACATTGTGTCAATTATTAAATCTGAGAATCTAAGATCGAGATATGCAATAACATGGGTAGCAACTGATTTGTTAAAATATTCACGTTTTGTGAATGTGCAATGTAAACTCTATAAGCTGCAGCCTTGCCAGTGGATGGAAATTGTATTCAAATGATGGCGCTTTGTGTATGGAAATATACGTCAGTTATTTTGGAAAAATATACTTGGTTAATTGACGCCGTTATCTGTGCTAATTTAAATACAGGTATTATGGGATCCAGGAAATTAATGTCCTCTTGCTGTGCTGCAGCTTTAAATTTAATTGGGCTGAAAATTATTATGGACATTGATGAATTCTTGCAATGCTGCCTGAGAGACCAAATAGCTTCACATCAACACAAATATATAAAGGGAACAAACTTAATACCTAAACTAACAAAGCTTTAGTGAAAATGACAAAACAGTACGAGAACCACAAAAATAAAGCTCCTAAAATCAAAAGTAGCCCTCAACAGGAGCCCTGGGGTAGAGAAAAGAAATATATTTTTGCGCCCTGATATTAATAATGAGTGATTGAGTGATGGAGTGATGGTTACACCTTTAATGTTAAGGGAGGAAGATGCTGTGAGGCTCTCGTTGAGAACTGTCATTGCCCAGTACTTGTGTGGACTAATCTTACTCACTACTTATCAGCCCAAGCTCAAATGTTGTCCAGGTCTTTTTGCATACCGATTGCTTCAGTATCTAAGTAATCATGAATGGTGCTGAACATTGTGTTATCATTACCAAACATCCTCACTTTTTGACATTATGTTGGAGAGAAGGTCGATTATGAAGATGGTGGGGTGTTGGGCATGACCCTGAGTGACTCCTGCAGCAATGTCCTGGAGCTGAGATGAGTGATCTTCAACAGTCACAGCCATCTTCCTTTGTGTAAGAGAAGTCTCCAGCCAATAGAGAGGTTGCTGACTGGGTTCCACTGACTCCAGTTTTACTCAGGCTTCTTGGTGGGTGCTGCACTGGGACAAATGTAGCCTTGACATTAACGGCAGTCCCTCTCACCTCACCTCTTGAGTTCAGAACATTTGCCCATGTTTCAAGCAAGGCTGTAATGAGGTCAAGAGATAAGTCATCCTGGCAAAACTCAAGCAGAACATTAGTGAACAGGTCAATGGCCCCTTTCATAATTTTGCTGTTTTTGTGAGTAGACAGATGGGGTGGGATTTAGCTGGACTGGGTTTGGCATGCCTTTTGTGCGTAGAGCACACATGATCAATTTTCTATATTGATGGGTAAGATGCTGATGATGCAGCTGTATTGGATTAGCTTGGTTAGGGGCATGGCTAGCTTGAGAGTACAATTTCACCCCAAACATAGCATGGGGCATCACATAGAGCTTGGAGACAGCCCTTTGCACAGTGGATTGACGGTCAACCCCATCACAGCACTTGCGACCCCAGCTGGGATGCACCATGTGATCTTCATCCAAATTTTCACTTCATCTTCTCCATGCCTGCTAACTTCGCGAGGTTATGGAGGACTCCGAAGAACACATGAATGTGGAGTTGCACACTGGCAGAAATCATAGATTCCTGGTCCAGACAGTAAAACCCATTGCCTGACAGTGCCAAAGATTTATTCCAGTACACACCAAAAGGTCTACATTCTATAAAGAATGTTGTAGGGGCTGCCCTTAATTAGTATGGTCAACTTAATGTTCGGTATTGCAAACATGGAACTGTCCATGCCTCATTCCCATTCAGTTTTAATATCACCAATGCAAAAACACGCAGTGCCATCCTATTATAATTAATGTAATCAACATGGAACTTTTTTTTATTACAATGACCGCAGCAGTGACTTGCTACATAATTAATACTTGACATTACTGCATTTTTTAGCATAGATATACTCCCTTTGATTGCAGATGGACTTGTCAAATTTCATGTTTTAACATGTCCTTCACCGTTTCATTGTTGGTGTGTCTTTGTTAAAGTATCCTGATTTTCCACTTCTTCCAATAATCCAGTACAAATTCATAAATTGCAATCTTGGATTCACTTTTTATTGTACAGCAAGTTATTCCACAAGCTATGTTTGACACACTGCACATTTACTTCTCAGGGTGTTGTTAATAACTACCTGCTAAGGACAGATCTGATTTCAAGATGAGCAATGAACCACTGAGCAAAAGGAACTGGTCTGAAGCAGCTAGCGGTGTTAAATATTGCAGCTCTACTCAAATGTTACTGGCTGACTGGCCCCACTTTTCCAGTGAGCTGGATGTCTAATTCACCTTAAGAAGTGGGGTGGAAGCATCAAGTCAAACCACTTCACCATGATAAACACTGCGACAATCTGCCATTCCAGCTATTGCAAAACTGCAGGAACATACTTATGACTTTCACTTAATAGGCCATTTTACAGGTTGAGGTCATTATTTTGTCCTTGCAATGTGAGCAGGAATAACATTAAGAATACTGTATTGCGCACTGTCCCAAATTACCTGCTTTAAAGCTTATGTTCTTGTTCCATTAAAGGAAATTCATATATTTGAAGCTGTAGTAAATCATTGCCAAGTTGCCTAACAGCTACATTAAAATCAGTCAGTAATCTGTGCTTGATGGAGTATAGAAGGATGAGAGGAGATCTGATTGAAACAAACAGAACAGTGAGAATCCTGAACAGAGTGGATGTGGAGAAGATGCTTCCACTAATCAGAAAGACCATGACCTGAGGGCACTGCCTCAGAGTGGAGGGATGACCCTTTAAAGTTGAGAGGAGGAAACATTTTTTCAGGCAGAGGGTGGTGAACCCATGGCCAAAGAGGGCTGTGGAGGCCACGTCATTGAGTATATTTAAGATGGAGATAGGTAGGTTGTTGATTAGTAAAAGGATCAAGGGTTGGGGGAGAAGCAGGAGAATGGGGTTAGGAAATATATCAACCATGATTGGACAGTGAAGCAGATTCAATGGGCCGAATGGCCTAATTCTGCTCATATTTATCTTATGGTCAGTAAATACTCCAAACAGCCATTTGTAATTTGAAGCCACTGACTAATGCAGAAGATTGCTTACATTGTGGACTCTTAAAAAGATCTTATGAACAAATGACTCGGACATCCCAAGGACTCCAGGCAATTTTTTTTTTTACTGTGTCCAAAATCTATAGGCGTGATTTATTTAATCTCAGTGATGTCTTCTTCCACAGAGGTCATCTGCAGCCCTTGTGAGCAATCTGTGTGAGCACGTCCTGATCGTCAGACTGCTGTCAAATCTGTGCTGACAAAAGTAGACTTTGTACATCAGTTTTGTTGGTTAGATTGGACATCTGCCTCATTCTCTGTAGCTGTTTTACTGATGAGCCCAATATGTTCACTGCCCCAGTTGTATGAGTCAAGCAAGTGAAAGCTAGGAGTCACAGCTCCTCCAGTCCCAGCCAAGCTCTCTGTGTCTGTCTCAGCTCTCCATTGTTTTGTGCCATTCTCCTGACTTTTCCCTGACCCAAATCACACACTGTCTGAATTTTTTTTCCCACATTTTCTTCTTTTGCAAATTGCTTCAAATTTATGCCCTCTCATCCTTGCAAGTGGTGACAGTTCCTCTCTATCTACTCTTATCAAGCCCCGCATAACATTGAAAACTTCTGCCAGCTCTCCCCTTCATCACCTCCCCTCCGAGGAGAACAGTTCCAACTTCTCCAATCCTCTCCTCATCATTGACGTTTCTCAGCCCTGGAACCATTCCTGGAATTCTTTCCTGCATTCTCTCTTATGTTTACACCTTTTTGAAGTTTAGATTAGAATCCCTACAATGTGGAAACAGGCAATTTGACCCAACAAGTCCACACCGATCCTCTGAAGAGTAACCCACCCAGACCCATATAGTGTGGCACCAAAACTGTACATAATAGACGAAGAGAAAGTGAGGATTGCAGATGCTGGACATTAGAGTCGAGAGTGTGGTGCTGGAAAGGTACAGCAGGTCAGGCAGCATCCGAGGAGCAGGAGAATTGATGTTTCGGGCATTAGCCTTTCATCAGGAAGTCTAATAGATGAAGTGGACTTTGTCTTAAATCCTCTTTTTATAAAATTTCTTTTCTTTTCTTGTTATATTATGGTAGAAGTACTGGTATTCTGAAATTTTTATTTCCTTATTTTTCTAACTTATTGCTAGGATTTTCTACTTTTGAATTTCTGTAATGCTGAACTTTTTTTTATTTTCCTAAATTTTTTCCTAAGAATTTGTACTGAAGAATCTGAACCTAGGTACTTATGTACCTAAGATGGCTGACTTGTAATCTTTCCACTGTCCCCATGTGAGTACATGTGACAATAAAACTTATTCAATTCAATTCAATATTCCAAATGAGGTCAAGCAAGTGTTTTTTTTTACAAGTTCAACATCATTTTCTTGGTCTTGCACCCTATGTCCATAATAATGAAGCCCATTATACTGTATGCTTTATTAATTGCTCTCTCCAACTATCCTGCCACCTTTCATGATATGTTCACCCAGTGTCCTCTGCTCATAGAGTCATAGAGATGTACAGCACAAAACAACCCATCCACGCCGACCAGATGTCCCAACTCAATCTAGTCCCACCTGCCAGCACCCGGCCCATATCCCTCCAAACCCTTCCTATTCATAAACCCATCCAAATGCCGTTTAAGTGTTGCAATTGTACCAGCCTCCACCACATCCTCTGGCAGCTCATTCCATACATATACCACACTCTGTGTGAAAAGGTTGCCCCTTAGGTCTATTTTATATCTTTCCCCTTTCACCCTAAACCTATGTCCTATAGTTCTGGACTCCCCGATCCCAGGGAAAAGACTTTGTCTATTTATCCTATCCATGCCCTTCAATTTTGTAAACCTCTATAAGGTCACCCCTCAGCCTCCGACGCTCCAGGGAATACATCCCCAGCTTGTTCAGCCTTTCCCTATACCTCAAATCCTCCAACTCTGGCAACATCCTTGTAACATCCTTTTCTGAACCCTTTCAAGTTTCACAACATCTTTCCGACAGGAAGGAGACAAGGATTGCACGCAATATTCCAACAGTTGGCCTAACCAATGTCCTGTACAGCTGCAACATGACCTCCCAACCCCTGTACTCAATACTCTGACCGATAAAGGAAAGCATACCAAACGCCTTCTTCACTATCCTATCTACCTGTAACTCCACTTTCAAGGAGCTATGAACCTGCACTCCAAGGTCTCTTTGTTCAGCAATACTCTCTAGGACCTTACCATTAAGTGTATAAGTCCTGCTAAGATTTACTTTCCCAAAACGCAGCACCTCACATTTATCTGAATTAAACTCCATCTGCCACTTCTCAGCCCATTGGCCCATCTGGTCAAGATCCTGTTGTAATCTGAGGTATTCCTCTTCACTGTACACTACACCTCCAATTTTGGTGTCATCTGCAAACTTACTAACTGTCCCTCTTATGCTCGCATCCAAATCATTTATGTAAATCCCATTTGGAATTGTAGCTCTTGTTTGCGTTGATTGCCTGTGATCTTTTTACTAAAATAAATCACCTCGTATTTTCCTGCATGAAACTTCAGCTTCCAGTTGGCTGCCCACTCCAACAACTTCTCAATGTCTTGCTGACATTCTACACTATTCTCCTCATAATTTACAATGTTTCCTAGTTTTGTATCATCTTCAAACTCGCAAATTGTTCCCTGCAATGCCAGGATTGAGATAATAAAGTATGCATGATGTAGAGATGCTAGTGTTGGACTGGGGTGGACAAAGTCAGAATTCACTTGGCAGGTTTATATGTAATCACAGGCTTTTGGAGCACTGCTCCTCCATCAGGTGAATTGGGTAGAATATACCAGGAAGAGCAAGGGTACTAATACTGACCCCTGCAGAACTCCCTTCCCAAATTCCCCCTGCTCAAAAAAAGTCATTGACCATTACTCTCTATTTTCAATGACTCAACCAATTTTGTATCCGTATTACTACCATCCCCCTTATCCCATAAGCTATAATGATTAACACAAATCTGTTGTGTGGCACTGTGTCAAATGCCTTTTGAAAGTTCTTGTACACCACATCAACAGCATGACTCTCATCGATCCTTTCTGTTACTTTTTCAAAAAGGATATTGTATGATTTCCCCTTTAGAAATCTACGCTGGCTTTTCAGAATAAACACACCATTTTCCAAATAATTGCTTCTAGATGATTCCCCGCCAGTGAAGTTAACTGACTGGTCTGTAATTGCTGATCTTAATCTTACAATCATTTTTTTGAACAAAGACAATCTTACAGGGGTCTGAGTGACATAGACTGTGGCGAGATGTGTGGCAGAATTCCATGAGAAGTCCAACAAGACCTATTTTAATATCTGAAGCATCCTGCACCATCTTTTGTGCTTTTCTCAAGCAGTGTGGCAAGTTTCCTGTTAGGCTATGACAAGTTGCCAACTAAGGGATATTATAGACTGATAAACACCTGGTTGACAGCCCAACTAACCACACTGATATTCAGCTTCCTGTCTTCCCAAAACAATTAGATGTTGAGAAACTTTGACATGGAAATCAGACAGGTCCTGGCAAATTCAACTCACCACTTGCTCTCTGCTTCATGATGGACATTGAGCTCCAACATTTCAAGGCAGGCCACACAGGCACTGGCACATGCACACCACATCCATGCCATCTGATACATGCCAGCCCCTCCTGGACATCTCCATTCCAATTACAGGACACTGCTGCACTTCAATGCTGCACAGGCAGTTATCATTGCAACGATGCCACAAAGACACTGTGCACTCAGGGACATGTAGCTGGCTTGTGTTTGGACCAGGCTGCAGCTCCAGGCTCTTCGATCACTCTTACAGCATCTACTCACCCTGATGCATACCTGGTTCGTCACAGCAGCTCGGCCTTGCCTTTGTTGACTTTTGCCTCTTATAGAGTCATAGAGACATACAGCATGGAAACAGACCCTTCGGTCCAACCTGTCCACACCGACCAGATATCCCAACCCAATCTTGTCCCACCTGCCAGCT
This sequence comes from Chiloscyllium plagiosum, assembly GCF_004010195.1. Classification (NCBI taxonomy): domain Eukaryota; kingdom Metazoa; phylum Chordata; class Chondrichthyes; order Orectolobiformes; family Hemiscylliidae; genus Chiloscyllium; species Chiloscyllium plagiosum. The sequence continues at coordinate 100,378,525 of NC_057714.1, read as the reverse complement.
CCTGGTCCATATCCCTCCAAATCCTTCCTATTCATATACCCATCCAAATGCCTCTTAAATGTTGCAATTGTACCAGCCTCCATCATTCCCTCTGGCAGCTCATTGCATACACGTACCACCCTCTGTGTGAAAAAGTTGCCCCTCAGGTCTCTTTTATATCTTTCCCCTCTCACCCTAAACCTATGCCCTCTAGTTCTGGACTCCCCGATCCCAGGGAAAAGACAGTCAGAGATTCCAGGCTCATATTACTTTTGTTTTGCCTTGCCATTTGGTGCAGACATAAAGGCAGGAAGCATATCGTGGTTGTTAGCAGGTCTCAGTCAAGTCAAGGGAGATAGCCTTTGGTCAGTGGGTCCTGGCACAATGGCAGCTTCTAATACCAGTCCAGGGGTATGGACATGGGCAGTGAGTCAGACTGTCAGAATCAGGACAGTCTTCATTTAAAGGGGAAGGAGCAGGCAGCTCATTACCTGTCTTCACTCTTCCTGCCCTGTTGAGGGCTACTTTCCTCCTGGAATGAGAGAGTGCCAGGTATTTTCGGAGTTGATACTCTTTAGATAGTGTAGAGGGCAGGCAGGGTTAGTGGTGTCAGGGGTTCGGCTGGTTGAGAATAGTGAGAGCTTAGATTAGATTCCTTACAGTGTGAAAACAGGCCCTTCAGCCCAACAAGTCCACACCAACCCTCCAGCTCACCTATCCCCACCTCCACCCCCAAACCTGAAGAAGAGCTACACCTGAAACGTTGACTTCCCCCCTCCTGATGCTGCCTGGCTTGCTGTGTTCTTCCAGCCTCAGACTTGTCTACTTTGGTTTCCAGCATCTGCACTTTTTTTGTCTCCTTCAGAGGGTTAGTGCAAACTCGATGGGTCAAATACTTTCCACTGTTATGAGGATTACATGATTCTATAAATCAAGTGCAGACCCTCTTATTCTCTCAGGGCATTCTGCAGATTGCCAGCGCCTCCACATCTACTCTGCCTGTGACCTTCAACCTTGGCAAAATCCACCGTACGAATGCCTCGGGGTTGCCTGCCCAAAATTCCAAAGTCAACTGGCTCCCCCATAGCTCCTTCCATCTCAACTGCAGCCCCTAAGACTGACCCTAGGCATAGTGGATGGGAAATGAAAAAGTAAATACTCTAATGGCTCATAGTTGATAATGTTAAGACCATAAGACATAGGAGCAGAAGTTAGGCCATTGAGTCTGCTCCGCAATCTAATCTCATCATCTCAATCTAAGTATAATCTCAAATTAGCAAACACAATCCCCTTTACATTGTCACCTGTCTGACCGACTGTCCTTTTAGCTGTGGCTAGAAGAATAAAGCTGGAGAGGCTTTCCTTGTTTCGGACCATAAGCTGTTCAAACCCAGTCCGAAGACCGTCACTATTTCCTAAAATCATTCCCTGCAGTAAATCACAAATGCAAAGAAAAAGAAAAATCAATCATTTGAAAATTAATATGTTTCAGAAGTTGTTCTAAATTCATGAATATAAAAACAATGTTTTTAAAAATCCGGTGAAAACAGCATTGGTTCAAGCTCTCACTGTGAGAACGTAAATCAAGCCAAACTGATTAAGTTGTAGGGCATGATGGTTTCTGTGCAGCAGGAAACTGAAGATAGACAGGTCACTTATAAAGATAAGGCCGCGGGCAGTGTCTTGCAATCAGCTGCCTTCCTCATCTCACTGCTGGAATTCCAGGCACAGGCCGTTATTACATTTCAGTCACAAGCTGCTCTTGTTACTTTCTTTTGGGACTTCAGGAGCTGGAAGTGTAGCTGCCAGCTCCTGAGGGGGTTTGCTCCATTAAGTTGGCAGGCCGGTAGACCCGGACCCCACTGAGCTACAGAAAATGTATTTAACAACGTCAAAATGAATTTAAATAACCTAAGCAATGAGAGCCAGCATATGGGCACTGGGCTATCAGAATGCAAATTTAAAGAACGGATGCAAAAGCAACCACACGTTCCTGCCTTGTTTGTGCCTCTTTCTTGATTCCCTGCTTTTTAGTGGCTCCCTACACACTGCTCAAATTTGACAGTGACATTTACATTTGATCTGCCTGTTTAAGGCTGGCATCCAGCTAATGGTGGCAAAGTGTTTGGCATCTCCAGAAAATACTGCTTGGTTCTGCCTGTCTATTCTCAGACAAAAGTGAGGACTACAGATGCTGGAGGTCAGAGTCTAGATTAGAGTGGGGCTTGAAATGCACAGCAGGTCAGGCAGCATCTGAGGAGCAGGAAAATCAACGTTTCGGGCAAAAGCCCTTCATCAACCTATTTGACATAATTGATTGCTTTCTTCAACACTTAAGCTAAGTTTCATTTCAGTGGCCTATAACATTTACTATAACATTTTTCTCACAGTATTATTAGCTACAGTACAGCTTCTACGTTGCGTATACAACGAAGATGAGGATTCAAAATTGACTCAGTTGTAGGAGACAGAGGGTGATGACAGAAAGCTGCGTTAGTGTTCAGTGGTGCACCAAGGGATCTGTGCTGAGTCCCTGTTACTCGCCATTTATATAAATGACATAGATAACTGTGGGAGGGGAACTGGATTAGCAAGTTCGCCAATGGAACAAAGATTGATTTAGTAGTTAACAATGAGATTGCATGTTTTCACCTAAAAGGGCAGGTTAAGTGGCAGCTGGAATTCAACTGGAAAAGTGTAGTGACACACTTTGGAAGGAGTAATTTGACCAGTAAGTATTCATGAGCACACACAACACTAGAAAGTTTTGGCAGAACAGAAGGGCTTGGAAGGGCATTTGAACCAGGAATATGGGACATTTGCCTTTATCAATCAAGGCATAGATTGCAAAAGCAGGGAAGTCATGATGGACTGAAAACAACAAATGCTGGAGACCACAGTGTGTCAGACAGCATCCATGGAGAGAGAGCAAGCTAACATTTTACGTCCAGATGACTCTTCATCAGAACTCAAGTGAAGTGTGGAGGGGACAGCATTTATACTACAGTTGGTGGGTGGGGGGGGGGGTGATGTGTGTATGGTTGTAGTGGGGTATGGAGTTCTGGGGAGTAAAGATGTTGATGGTTCACATTAAGTAATTGGAATGGGAGAATGGCAGAACAACAGTTTGTCTAACTGCCAGACTGAAAACAACAGACAGTCCCACTGAGGCAGTGGGGAGGGGAGCGAGGACACGGTGACAGAGAATGTAACAAGTAAAGCTAACAGAAAGGGAAGAAATGGGAGTTTGTTGACAATCTGAAGGTGCTGAACTCATATTAAATCCAGAAGTAATGTGGCTAAGTCTGAAGATGAGATGTTGTTCCTCCAGTTTGCGATGTGATTCACTGGAACATTGCAGCATGCTGAGGACAGACAAGTGGGCATGTGAGCAGGCCGCTGTGTTAAAATGACCGGCTTCGGGAAGGTTGGGGTCCTGCTTCCACATGGTCAGCAAAGTAATCACCCAGTTTACATTTGGTTTCTCCAATGTAGAGTAGGCCATACTGGGTGCAACAAATACAATACACAAGATTGGAGGAGGTACATGTAAAATGCTGCTTCACCTGGAAAGACTGCTTAGGCCCTTGGATGGTGAGCGGGGAGGAGGTGAAGGGGCAGGTGTTGTACCTTCTGTGGTTACATGGGATGGTGCTGTAGGAAAGATGGGGTGGGGGGGCGGTGTGGTTTCGGTGGTTGTGGATGGACTAGGGTATACAGATGGGGGGAGTGAGGGGAAGATGTGTTTGGTGGTGGGGTTCTGCTGGAGTTGTCTGAACTGATGGAGAATGATCCTTTGAATGCGGAGGCTGATGGGGTGAAAAGTGAGGACAAGGGGGACCCGATCACATCATTGAGAAAGTTTTCTGCCTGTTTTCTCCTCTTACTTCCTTGTTTTTATTCTATTCTAAATAAAAGCAAATTACTGCGGATGCTGGAATCTGAAACCAAAAGAGAAAATGCTGGAAAATCTCAGCAGGTCTGGCAGCATCTGTAAGGAGAGAAAAGAGAAAAAGGTCAGTTAGACTCAAAACGTCAACTCTTTTCTCTCCTTACAGATGCTGCCAGATCTGCTGAGATTTTCCAGCATACTCTCTTTTGGTTTTATTCTATTCTCTTTGAGTCCTCTCTCAACAAAAACTTTGCACAAAGCAACTTGGCAGTCTAACAAGGTTTTATGTGAATTATGGCATAAATGCTGTCCCCTTCACACTTCAGCTCTGATGAAAAGTCATTTAGACTCAAAATGTTAGCTTGCTCTCTCTCTCTACGGATGCTGTCTGACCCATTGTGATCTCCAGCATTTGTGTTTTTCTCAGTACAGATTCCAGCATCTGCAGTAATTTGCTCCTACTAAGTCATGATGAAATTGCATATACCTTTGGTGAGACCATAGTGAGAGTACTATGTGCCGTTCTGGTGAAGATACAGAGGGTTTGGAGAGGGTGCAAAGAAGGTTTACCAGGATGCTGCCTGGATTGGAGGGCTTGCCTTATGAAGAAAGGTTGAATAAGCTCGGACATTTCTCTCTGGAGAGAAGGAGGAAGAGAGGAGACCTGATCAAGGTCATAGAGTCATAGAGATGTACAGCATGGAAACAGACCCTTCGGTCCAACCTGTCCATGCCGACCAGATATCCCAATCCAATCTAGTCCCACCTGCCAGCACCCGGCCCATATCCCTCCAAACCCTTCCTATTCATATACCCATCCAAATGCCTCTTAAATGGGCAACATCCTTCTAAATCTTTTCTGAATCCTTTCAAGTTTCACAACATCTTTCCGATAGGAAGGAGACCAGAATTGCACGCAATATTCCAATAGTGGCCTAATAGCCAGAAACTATTCCTCAGGGCAGGATTGACTGGTACGATAAGTCATAGTTTGAAGATATTAGGAGGAAGGTAAAAAGGAGACGTCAGAGGTAGGTTCTTTACGCAAAGAGTTTGTGAATGCATGGAATGCATTACCAGCAGTGGGGTGGAAGCAGAGTCATTGGGGACATTTAAGCGACTGCTGGGCATGCACATGGATAGCAGTGAGTTGAGGGGTGCATAGATTAAGTTACTATATTTGATATTAGGATTAAATCTCAGTACAACATCGTGGGCCAAAGGGCCTGTTCTGTGCTGTACTTTTCTATGTTCTATTGCAGGAAGGATACAACTATAATGGAGGGGGTGCAGAGGACATTCACCAGGATATTGCCTTGGATGGAAACTTTACATGATGAGGAAAGATTGGATTGAATTGGGTTGTTTTCATTGGAGCATAGAACACTAAGGTATGATCTGATTGAGGTCTACAAGATTGAGGGGCATAGACAAATTGAATAAGGAGTAGCTGTTCCCCTTACTTGAAGAGTCAGTCAATGGGGGGTTCACACAGGTTCAAGATGATGGGAAGGAGGTTTATAGAGGATGGGAAGAAAAATGATTTTACCCAGAGGGTGGCGATGGTCTGGAAAACACTGTCTGGGAGGTTGTACAGGCAGGTTACCTCACATCCCTTAAAAATACCTGGATGAGCACTTGGCACATTGTAACTTTCAAAGCTATGGACCAAGTGCTGGTAAATGGGATTAGGTTGAAAATCAGGTGACTCAAAAGGCTGAAGGGTCTCTTCTGCACTGCATGATACTCATAGAAAGTTGCATATATACAGTGCCTTTCAAAATCTCTATTCATTCAGGGAAAGTGGGTGTTGTTGGCTAGGCCAGCATTTATTATCCATTGCTAACTGCCCTTCAGGTGGTGGTGAGCTGCTGCCTTGAATCGAGGCAGTGGAATCTCTGGATGTTCTAAAACTGCTTTACAGCCAATAAAGTTTCCTTGAAGCATGATTGCCTATTGAAATGTAGGAAACTTGCAGCCAATATTGCACACCACCGGATCCCAAAACCAGGTCATGATCATTTGTTTTTAATGAGACTGGTTGAGGATTAAACTTTGGCAAAAGACTCCAGGGTTTACTTGCAAGCTTCTCAGCAACATGGTGGTGAGACCTTTTTCAGCCAGCTGAGAGTTATGACACAGTCTCAAGTTAAAGTCTTACCTGAAAGGTAGCTCCTCCAACAGCTTAGCACTTGCCCACGACACAATCGCTGCAGTAGACTTTAAAGCCCTAAATGTCTGATTCAGAGGAAGCAATGCTGGCACCAAGCTATGGCTGACACTTGGGTTTAATGACCTTCCACTTCAAGAATTCCAAAGTCCCAACCAACTTACTGCAAAGCTGGAACAGAACTACACTCCTGTCAACCTGAAAGCTTCAATGTGAAATCTTAATGTTGCTCTTCCACCAACCTTCACACCTCCAGAAAGACTAATGGCTACAACTGCAATGTACTTACTTAAGTGTTCTTTCTAAAACAACTCTAATAATCTGAACAATTTTACCTCAGGTCATTCTCTGCAATATGTCATCTCGCAGCTCTACATTTACACGGCGCCACACTATCCCTGGCACACACATGCCAGTTGTGTTAAGGCTAGACAATCAAAATTTTTACTTTGACCTCCATCTGTCCCCAGAAGTATAAAGGCATCATTATTAAAAAATGAAAATAAGAAAATGGTGCGAATGTTCAGAATTCTTCTCTTCTGAGAAATATATCTAACTTTAATATACCTTCTCCTAAAATGGAAGCTGTTCACATTTGACCTTCTATAACATATGATACTGCTAAGGACAAAATGGTGGCTTGAGAACTGCTGTACCGCCACATCTTTCTTGAACATTTGTGGTATCTACCATAGGTCAGATATCCTTATCCATACGTCCAGAAACTAAAAAGGCTTAAAAATCAAAGGTGTTTTCAAAAGTGGGCCTGCATGTATTTAAACAGACCTGCAGACACACTGAGTTCTGGCCCTTTGAAAACTACCTTCACTTAAAGTCCATTCAGGTCAAGAACAAAAACAAAGAAAATTACAGCACAGAAACAGGCCCTTTAGCCCTCCAAGCCTGTGCCGATACAGATCCTCTATCTAAACCCGTCACCTATTTTCTAAGGATCTGTATCCCTCTGCTCCCTGCCCATTCATGTATCTGTCCAGATACATCTTAAATGATGCTGTTGTACCCACCCCTACCACCTCCGCTGGCAATGCGTTCCAGGCACTCACCATCCTCTGTGTAAAGAACTTTCCATGCATATCTCCCCTAAACTCTTCCCCTCTCACGTTGAACTCATGACCCCTAGTAATTGAGTCCTGCTCTGGGAAAAGGTTTCTTGCTATCCACACTGTCTACAACTCTCATGATTTTGTAAGCCTTAATCAGGTCCCCCCTCAACCTCCGTCTTTCCAATGAAAATAATCCTGATCTACTCAACCTCTCTTCATAGCTAGCATCCTCCATACCAGGCAACATCCTAGTGAACAAATTCTGCACCCTCTCCAAAGCATCCTTTTGATAATGTGGCGACCAGAATTGTATGCAGTATTCCAAATGTAGCCAAAGCAAAATCTGATACAACTGCAACATGATCTGCCAACTCTTGTACTCAATACCCTGTCTGATGAAGGAAAGCATGCGTATGCCTTCTTGACCACTCTATCGACCTGCGTTGCCACCTTCAGGGTACAATGGACCTGAACACCCAAATCTTTCTGTACATCAATTTTCCCCAGGGCTTTCAATTTTCCCCTAGCTTCCCCAGGGCTATACTACTGTACAGTTTGCCCTTGAATTGGTTCTTTCAAAATTCACCACTTCGCATTTGCCTGGATTGAACTCCAGCTGCCATTTCTCCACCCAACTCTCCAATATATCTATATTCTGCTGCATTCTCTGACAGTTCCCTTCACGATATGCTACTCCACTAATATTGTGTCATCTGCAAACTCCAGGCTCACTGCCTTTATTCCTGATGAAGGGCTTTTGCCCGAAACGTCGATTTCGAAGCTCCATGGATGCTGTCTGAACTGCTGTGCTCTTCCAGCACCACTAATCCAGAATCTGGTTTCCAGCATCTGCAGTCATTGTTTTTACCTTGCAAATCAGACCATCTATTCCTTCCTTCAGATCATTTATGTGTATCACAAACAACAGTGGTCCCAACACAGATCCCTGTGGAACATCAATGGCCACAGTTCTCCATTTTGAGAAACTCCCTTCCACCATTACTCTGTCTTCTGCTACCCAGCCAGTTTTCTATCTATCTAGCTAATATACATGAACCCCATGCGACTTCACTTTCTCCATCAGCCTACCCTGGGGAACCTTATCAAACACATTATTAAAGTCCAATATATGATATCTACAGCCCCTCCCTCATCAATCAGTTTGGGTTATGCAAAGGTTTTTTTCCCCCAAAGGGCCCAAACTGACCTATAGTGGACCAAAGAGCATCCTCGTAAATGCAAATGTTTTGGTGATTGTTTTGTGCTTGATTACAGCATGGTGGCTCAGTGATTAGCATTACTACCTCACAGCACCAGGGGCCCGGGTTCGATTCCAGCCTCAGGTGACTATCTGTGTGGAGTTTGCACATTCTCCCTGTGTCTGCTTGGATTCCCTCAGAGTGTTCCGGTTTCCTTCCACAGATTTGGCCATGCTAAATTGCCTGCAGTGTTCAAATATGTGAACGTTAGGTGCATCAGTGTATGCAGCGGAATGGGTCTGGGTGGGTTATTCTTGGGAGGGAGGGTCAGTGTGGGCTTGTTGGGTCAAAGGGCTTGTTTCCACATTGTAGGGATTGTTGTGGTTCTGTTCGCCGAGCTGGGAATTTGTGTTGCAGACGTTTCGTTCCCTGTCTAGGTGACATCCTCAGTGCTTGGGAGCATCCTGTGAAGCGCTTCTGTGATCTTTCTTCCGCCATTCGTAGTGGTTTGAATCTGCCGCTTCCGGTTGCCAGTTCCAGCTGTCCGTTGCAGTGGCCGGTATATTGGGTCCAGGTCGATGTGTTTGTTGATAGAATCTGTGGATGAGTGCCATGCCTCTAGGCTGTTCCCTGGCTGTTCTCTGTTTGGCTTGTCCTATAATAGTAGTAGTGTTGTCCCAGTCAAACTCATTTGCTTGTCATTATTATTATATCCTATAACACTACTATTATAGGACAAGGCAAACAGAAAACAGCCAGGGAATTCCTAGAGGCATGGCACTCATCCACTGATTCAATCAACAAGCAGTGATATACCGGCCACTGCAACGGACAGCTGGAACTGACAACTGGAAGTGGCAGATTCAAACCACTACAAATGCCGGAGGAAAGATCACAGAAACACTTCACAGGAGGCTCCCAAGCACTGAGGATGTCACCTAGACAGGGGGCGAAATGTCTGCAACACAAATTCCCAGCTCGGCGAACAGAACTACAACGAACACCCGAGCTACAAGTTTTCTCACAAACTTTGAACATTGTAGGGATTCTAATTCTTCTCCTTTGTCAATAATTATTGATGCATATGTGATTGATAATCATTAGGTAATAACCATTCACAGGAGGAAATAATCATTCTGAAGTATTTAATGGAGTTATTAAGCAAGGTGAAAAAGATTTACTAACACCCTTGACAGAACTTGACAGGGCGCAGAAACTCGTGCAACATTCAAAATCCTCTCCTTTGACCAATGAATAAGATGCACCTTCAGTTCATTAAATCCCTGCAGTGTGGAAGCAGGCCATTTGACCCATCCAGTCTACACTCTAAAGATGCTCCAAACAGCATCCCATCCAGACCCAGCCCTTTACCCTGTTCTTGAATTTCCTGTGGCCAATCCACCTGGTTTGTACACCCCTGGACACTATGGGCAATTTGGCATGGCCAATGCACTTAGCCTGCATGTCTTTGGACTGTGAGAGGAACTGGAGTGCTCGGAGGAAACCTGAGCAGACACGGGGAGAATGTGCAAACTCCACACAGTTGCCTGAGAGTGTATTCTATCCCAGGTCCCTGACGCTGTGAGGCAGCAGTGCTAACCACTGAGTCACACAGCCACCCCGAGTATAGGGTAAAATGCCCTTCTTCTCTGCCCTCAGACCTCAACTGTAGTCTGTAAGATTCAAACCTGGGTGGGACAACCCCAAATCATTTCTAGTCCATTGCCTTAACCACTCTGCCACAACTATAATTATAGCCCTCTGAAGTGGGTGGGATTTGAACCTGGGTTTCCTGTTTCAGAGGTAGAGACACTACCACTGTACCACAAGAGCCTGTACTTTGAACACAGAACTTAGAACAGTACAGCACAGCACAGGCCCTTCAGCCCTTGATGCTGGGCCGACCTATTATCCTACTCCAAGCTCAAACTAACCTACTTACCTTTCACTGTACAATCTTCCATGTGCATATCCAAAAATCGCTTAAGTGTCCCTAATGTATCTGACTCTACTACCACCACTGGCAGTAAATCCACGCACCCACCACTCTCTGTGTAAAGAACCCACCTCTGACATCTCCCCTAAACCCTCCTCCAATCATCTTAAAATTATGCCCCCCTCATGACAGCCATTTCTACTCTGGGAAATAGTCTCTGGCTATCCACTCTATCTATGCCTCTCATCATCTTGTACACCTCTACACCTCACCTCTCATCTACTTCACTCCAGTGAGAAAAGCCCCAGCTCCCTCAACCTCTCTTCATAAGACATGCCCTCCAATCCTGGCAGCATCTTGGTAAATCTCCTCTGCACCCTCTCTAAAGCTACGACATCCTGTCTATAATGATGTGACCAGAACTGAACATAATATTCTAAGTATGGTCTAACCAGGGCTTTACAGAACTGCAGCATAACCTCACAGCTATTAAACTCAATCCCCCTGCTAATCAAAGCCAACATACCATACGTCTACTTAACAACCCCATCAACTTGGGTGGCAACTTTGAGGGATCTATGGATGTGAACCCCAAGATCTCTCTGTTCCTCCACACTACCAAGAATCCTGCCTTCAACCCAGTAAACTGCATGCAAATTTGACCTTCCAAAATGAATCACTACACACTTTTCCAAGTTAAACTCTATCTGCCACTTCTCAGCCCAGTTCTGTATCCAGTCAATGTCCTACTGCAACCTACAACAGCCCTCCACACTATCCACAACTCCACCAACCTTCGTGTCATTTGCAAACTTACTAACCCACCCTTGCACTTCCTCATCTAAATCACTTATAAAAATCACAAAGACCTGAGGTCCCAAAATAGATCTCTGCGGAACACCACTGGTCACCGAGCTCTAGGCTGAATACTTTCCATCTACCACCACCCTTTGTCTTCTGTAGGCCAGCTGATTCTGTATCCAGACAGGCAAGTTTCACTGTATCCCATGTCTCTTTACTTTTTGAATGGGCCTACCATGGGGAACCTTATCAAACGCCTTGCTAAAAATCCATATATACCACATCCACTGCTCTACCTTCAACAATGTGTTTTGGCACATCCTCATAGAATTCAATGAGGCTTGCGAGGCATGACCTGCCCCTCACAAAGCCATGCTGACTTTGTATTTCCTTAATGTAAAATTTGTAATCTATACTGCAGTTTAATAATTTTAGGAATTGGAACAGGCACTATAACTTTGCTATTTGCTGAGTTAGAAAAAATCATGAAAACTGTGCAAATCTGTTTAGATTAGATTAGATTAGATTACAGTGTGGAAACAGGCCCTTCGGCCCAACAAGTCCACACCGACCCGCCGAAGCGAAACCCACCCATACCCCTACATTTACCCCTTACCTAACACTACGGGCAATTTAGTATGGCCAATTCACCTGACCCTGCACATGTTTGGACTGTGGGAGGAAACTGGAGCACCCGGAGGAAACCCACGCAGACACGGGGAGAACATGCAAACTCCACACAGTCAGTCGCCTGAGGCGGGAATTGAACCCGGGTCTCTGGCGCTGTGAGGCAGCAGTGCTAACCACTGCCTGGTTTACTGCCTGGTATCCAAAAACTGAAAATATCCTTTATCCAAAAAATAATTGGTTTTCAGATAACGGATACTGGACCTCTACCAGGCGATAAAGTCACTTAATAAAAAAAAAACTTGTTATAAAACGCACTAAAGTAAAATATAATATGAAAAGTATGTGTGTTGATCATTGTGAATTTTGACTCATACAGAGACAGAATTAGGAGAATTCATCAATATTTTCAAAGCACATTTCAGACAAAGGCACTTATGGAATATTATTTTCTAACAGCTATATGAGTATTGGGACAACCCAGGGATAATCAGAGACTGCAAGCAGTAATATCCAGGAGCTTGGAGACACTGATAAAAGCACAGAATGTAGATTCAGTTGCTTTGATTTCAATCCAGCAGAGATTCGGTTGCGAAAATGGTGCATCAATTAGAGACGGGCTATGTAGTATTATGGGGGACCCAGTTCAGTATTGTTTATGAAAATAGTGATTGATGGAAATGCAACACAGATTTATGAACAGAACATTCCTTGACTGATCGCCAACCATAGTGAAAAAAAAAGTGCTAGCCAACTGGGGCCCTGTTTCAAACTATGATGACAGGTTTACAGTTAATCTTTTTTTAATTTCAAATTAGAGGTAAATGGGTGTGGGCTACTTCTTTGAAGTACCTTTTTTAACAAAAGAAAAATAAGGTCAGAGAATCCTTCTGAATCAGTGACTTAAATGTAGCCTTTGTCCCAAGCAGGTGATAGCAGACCTCTGTAGTATACAGGAAATCTTTACATGAAGACATGGTATTCACAAGGAACAGGGACATGGACCTCCTATAGATAACAAAAATGTGGCTACAATGTAAATTTCTGGTCTGCTGTGAAGAAGCATGCAGTCAGACCCAATGAGGAGGGAGAAAGACTGGTTTGGGTTCGATCACATAGAGTCATAGAGATGTACAGCTTAGAAACAGACCCTTTGGTCCAACCTGTCCACACCGACCAGATATCCCAAGCCAATCTAGTCTCAGCTGCCAGCACCCAGCCCATATCCCTCCGAATACCCCCTATCCATACACACATCCAAGTGCCTCTTAAATGTTGCAATTGTACCAGCCTCCACCACTTCCTCTGGCAGCTCATTCCATACACGTACCACCCTCTGTGTGAAAATGTTGCCCCGCAGGTCTCATTTATATCTTTCCCCTCTCACCCTAAACCTGTGCCCTCTAGTTCTGGACTCCCGACCCCAGAGAAAAGACATTGCCTATTTACACTATCCACGCCCCTCATAATTTTGTAAACCTCAATAAGGTCACCCCTCAGCCTGCGACGCTCCAGGGAAAACAGCCCCAGTCTGTTCAGCCTTTCCCCACAGCTCAAATCCTCCAACCCTGGAAACATCCTTGTAAATCTTTTCTGAACTCTTTCAAGTTTCACAACATATTTCCGATAGGAAGGAGACCAGAATTGCACACAATATTCCAACAGTGGCCTAACCAATGTCCTGTATAGCTGCAACATGACCTCCCAAC
>NC_057714.1:100360430-100364955 GCF_004010195.1 Chiloscyllium plagiosum | reverse complement strand
AAAAAGTAGAGGACCCAGCACCGATCCTTGTGGCACTCCACTGGTCACAGGCCTCCAGTCTGAAAAACAACCCTCCACCACCACCCTCTGTCTTCTACCTTTGAGCCAGTTCTGTATCCTAATGGCTAGTTCTCCCTGTATTCCGTGAGATCTAACCTTGCTAATCAGTCTCCCATGGGGAACCTTGTTGAACGCCTTACTGAAGTCCATATAGATCACATCTACCGCCCTGCCCTCATCAATCCTCTTTGTTTCTTCCTCAAAAAATTCAATCATGTTTGTGAGACATGATTTCCCAAATACAAAGCCATGTTGACCATACCTAATCAGTCCTTGCCTTTCCAAATACATGTACATCCTGTCCCTCAGGATTCCCTCCAACAATGTGCCCACCACCGATGTCAGGGTCACTGGTCTATAGTTTTCTGGCTTGTACTTACTACCCTTCTTAAACAGTGGCACCAGGTTTGCCAACCTCCAGTCTTCCGGAACCTCACCTGTGACATCGATGATACAAATATCTCAGCAAGAGGCCCAGCAATCACATCTCTAGCTTCCCAGAGTTCTAGGGTCTACCTGATCAGGTCCTCGGGATTTATCCACTTTTAGCCATTTCAAGACGTCCAGCACTTCCTCCTCTGTAACATGGACATTTTGCAAGATGTCACCATCTATTTTCCTACAGTCTATATCTTCCATATCCTTTTCCACAGTAAATACTGATGCAAAATATTCATTTAGTATTTCCCTAATTTTCAGCGGATCCACACAAAGGCTGCCTTGCTGATCTTTCAGGGGCCCTATTCTGTCCCTAGTTACCCTTTTGTCCTTAATGTGTTTGTAAAATCTCTTGGGATTCTCCTTAAATCTATTTGCCAAAGCTATCTCATGTCCCCGTTTTGCCCTCCTGATTTCCCACTTAAGTATACTCCTACTTGCTTTATACTCTTCTAGAGTCATAGAGTCATAGAGATGTACAGCATGGAGACAGACCCTTCGGTCCAACCCGTCCATGCTGACCAGATATCCCAACCCAATCTAGTCCCACCTGCCAGCACCCGGCCCATATCCCTCCAAACCCTTCCTATTCATATACCCATCCAAATGCCTCGCAAATGTTGCAATTGTACCAGCCTCCACCACTTCCTCTGGCAGTTCATTCCATACACGTACCACCCACTGTGTGAAAAAGTTTCCCTGTAGGTCTCTTTTATATCTTTCCCCTCTCACCCTAAACCTATGCCCTCTAGTTCTGGCACCTCACCTGTGACTATCGATGATACAAATGTCTCAGCAAGAGGCCCAGTAATCACTTCTCTAGCTTCCCACAGAGTTCTAGGGTACACTTGAGCAGATCCTGGGGATTTATCCACCTTTACTCGTTTCAAGACATCCAGCACTTCCTCCTCTGTAATATGGACATATTGCAGTATGTTACCATCTATTTCCCCACAGTCTATATCTTCCATATCCTTTTCCACAGTAAATACTGATGCAAAATACTCATTTAGTATCTCCCCCATTTTCTGCAGCTCCACACAAAGGCTGCCTTGCTGATCTTTCAGGGGCCCTATTCTCTCCCTAGTTACTCTTTTGTCCTTAATGTATTTGTAAAAGCTCGTCGGATTCTCCTTTACTCTATATGCCAAAGCTATCTCATGTCCCGTTTTGCCCTCCTGATTTCTTTCTGAAGTATACTCCTACTTGTTTATACTCTTCTAGTGTCATAGAGATGTACAGCATGGAAACAGACCCTTTGGTCCAACCCATCTACGCCAACCAGATATCCCAACCCAATCAAATCCAACCTGCTAGCACCCGGCCCATATCCCTCCAAACCCTTCCTATTCATACACCCAACCAAATGCCTCTTAAATGTTGCAATTGTACCAGCCTCCACCACTTCCTCTGGTAGCTCATTCCATACATGTACCACCCTCTGTGTGAAAAGGTTGCCCCGTCGGTCTCATTTATATCTTTCCCCTCTCATCCTAAACCTATGCCCTCTCGTTCCGGACTCTCTAACCCTAGGGAAAAGACTCTTCTGATTTACCCTATCCATGTCCCTCATAATTTTGTAAACCTCTACAAGGTCCCCTCTCAGCCTCCGACACTCCAGGGAAAACAGCCACAGCCTGTTAAGCCTCTACTGATAGCCCAAATCCTCCAACACTGGCAACATCCTTGTAAATCTTTTCTAAACCCTTTCAAGTTTCACAACATCTTTCCGATCGGAAGGAGACCAGAATTGCATGCAATATTCCAACAGTGGCTTAACCAATGTCCTGTACAGCTGCAACATGCTCTCCCAACTCCTGCACTCAATACTCTGACCAATAAAGGAAAGCATACCAAGCGCCGCCTTCACTATCCTATCTACCTGCGACTCCACTTTCAAGGAGCTATGAACCAGCACTCCATTTTGAGGTAACCCTCTTCGCTGTCCACTACACCTCCAATTTTGGTGTCATCTGCAAACTTACGAACTGTACCTCTTATGCTCACATCCAAATCATTTATGTAAATGAGAAAAAGTAGAAGACCCAGCACCAATCCTCGTGGCACTCCACTGGTCACAGGCCTCCAGTCTGAAAAACAACCCTCCACCACCACCCTCTGTCTTCTACCTTTGAGCCAGTTCTATATCCAAATGGCTAGTTCTCCCTGCATTCCGTGAGATCTAACCTTGCTACTCAGTCTCCCATGGGGAACCTTGTTGAACGCCTTACTGAAGTCCATATAGATCACATCTACCGCTCTGCCCTCTTCAATCGTCTTTGTTACTTCCTCAAAAAACTCAATCAAGTTTATGAGAAATGATTTCCCACATACAAAGCCATGTCGACCATACCTAATCAGTCCTTGCCTTTCCAAATACATGTACATCCTGTCCCTCAGGATTCCCTCCAACAACTTGCCCACCACCAACGTCAGGGTCACCGGTCTATAGTTCCCTGGCTTGTCCTTACCGCCCTTCTTAAACAGTGACACCACGTTTGCCAACCTCCAGTCTTCCGGAAAGTCACCTGTGACTATCTATGATACAAATATCTCAGCAAGAGGCCCAGCAATCACATCTCTAGCTTCCCAGAGTTCTAGGGTACACCTGATCAGGTCCTAGATATTTATCCACCTTTACCTATTTCAAATTATCCAGCACTTCCTCCTCTGTAATATGGACATTTTGCAAGATGTCACCATCTATTTCCCTACAGTCTATATCTTCCATATCCCTTTCCACAGTAAATACTGATGCAAAATACTCATTTAGTATCTCCCCCATTTTCTGCAGCTCCACACAAATGCCACCTTGTTGATCTTTGAAGGGCCCTATTCTGTCCCTAGTTACCCTTTTGTCCTTAATGTATTTGCAAAAACTCTTTGGATTCTCCTTAATTCTATTTGCCAAAGCTATTTCATGTCCCCTTTTTGCCCTCCTGATTTCCCTCTTAAGTATACTCCTAATTCATTTATACTCTTCTATGTTTTCACTCGATCTATCCTGTCTATATCTGACATATGCTTCCTTCTTTTTCTTAACCAAACCCTCAATTTATTTAGTCATCCATCATTCCCTGTACCTATCAGCCTTTCCTTTCACCCTAACAGGAATATACTTTCTCTGGATTCTTGTTATCTCATTTCTGAAGGCTTCCCATTGTCCAGCCATCCCTTTACCTGTGAACATCTGCCCCTAACCAGTTTTCGAAAGTTCCTGCCTAATACCATCAAAATTGGCCCTTCTCCAATTTAGAACTTCAACTTTTAGATATGGTCTATCCTTTTCCATCATTATTTTAAATTTTATAGAATTATGGTCGCTGGTCCCAAAGTGCTCCCCCACTGTCACCTCAGTCACCTACCCTGCCTTATTTCCCAAGAGTAGGTCAAGTTTTGCACCTTCTCTAGTAGGTACATCCACATACCGATCAGAAAATTGTCTGGTACACACTTAACAAATTCCTCTCCATCTAAACCCTTAACACTATGGCAGTCCCAGTCAATGTTTGGCAAGTTAAAATCCCCCACCATAACAACCCTATTATTCTTACAAATAGCTGAGACCTCCTTACAAGTTTGTTTCTCAATTTCCCTCTGACTATTAGGGGGTCTATAATACAATCCCAATAAGGTTATCGTCCCTTTCTTATTTCTCTGTTCATTCCAAATAACTTCCCTGGATGTATTTCCGGGAATATCCTACCTCAGCACAGCTGTAATGCTATCCCTTATCAAAAATGCCACTCCCCCTCCTCTCTTGCCGCTCTTTCGATCCTTCCTGTAGCATTTGTATCCTGGAATATTAAGCTGCCAGTCCTGCCCATCCCTGAGCCATGTTTCTGTAATTGCTATGATAACCCAGTCCCAAGTTCCTAACCATGTCCTGAGTTCATCTGCCTTCCCTGTTAGGCCCCTTGCATTGAAATAAATGCAGTTTAATTTATTAGTCCTACCTTGTCCCTGTCTGACCTGACTGTTTGATTCACTTCTGTTCTCAACTGTACCAGTCTCAGATTGATCTCTT
>NC_057714.1:100353523-100360026 GCF_004010195.1 Chiloscyllium plagiosum | reverse complement strand
TACCCCTCGTTGCATTAGAGCCAGTCTCCATACCAGAAACTTGGTTGTTCGTGCTACATTTCCCTGAGAATCCATCACCCCTTACATTTTCCAAAACAGCATACCTGTTTGAAATGGGTATATCCACAAAAGACTCCTGCACTAGCTGCCTACCTCTCTTACCTTTCCTGGAGTCAACCCATCTATGTGACTGTATTTGAGACTTTCCTCCCTTCCTATAATTGCCATCCATCACATACTGTTGCTGTTGCAAATTCCTCATTGCTTCTAACGGTCTCTTCAACCAATCCATTCGATCTGATAAGATTCGCAGCCAACAGCATTAATAGCAGATATAATCCGCAGTAACCCTTAAACTCTCTTTAAACTCCCACATCTGACAAGAAGTACATATCACTCTATTAAAGGCCATTTTTGCTCCTTCACAATGTACAGACCCAGAAATTAACACCGTCTTATTCCTCTTCAAACACTGCCCCAGGTTAAATGAATAGTTATGGCTTATATTTTAAGTATAATCAAGAGACATATATCAAAAAACATATAATCAAGAAAGAACCCATTCTACTCACTACTGCAGATTCCCTGTAGGCCACACTTAAAACATCGATTAACTTATCTGATCCTGTGCTGTGAACTTCGCCCAACAATTCCTGCAAGATTAGTTGTGAATTTCACTGTTTGATAATTTTCCCAGATGCACTCTGATGTCCAATGATACATGAATTCAAACAGCAAAGGCAGTAACTGTGCAGGTTCTCTCTCTCCTGAAATGACCTCACCACGTGCTTCCTTTGTCTGCTCTCCTCCCTTTTAAAACTGCTGTTATTTTGACTTTTTTTTTCTAAAGTTCCAAAACAATGCAACAGCATATAAAACAGTAATTGCTGCTCCTGGAATTTGAGGAAATCTCCTCCAGCACCTAAAATACCTCAAAAAAGGAGTAGCTGTTACAGCCAGAAATTTTTCCCATCCTCCATCTTGGATTACCCAGCTAAGGATTCACTCGATCTATCCTGACATATGCTTCCTTCTTTTTCTCAACCAAACCCTCAATTTCTTTAATTATCCAGCATTCCCTATACCTACCAGCCTTTCCTTTCACCCTAACAGGAATATACTTTCTCTGGATTCTTGTTATCTCATTTCTGAAGGCTTCCCATTTTGCAGCCGTCCCTTTACCTGCGAGCATCTGCCCCCAATCAGCTTTCAAAAGTTCTTGCCTAATACCGTCAAAATTGTCCCTTCTCCAATTTAGAACTTCAACTTTTAGATATGGTCTATCCTTTTCCATCATTATTTTAAATCTAATAGAATTATGGTCGCTGGCCCCAAAGTGCTCCCCCACTGACACCTCAGTCACCTGCCCTGCCTTATTTCCCAAGAGTAGGTCAAGTTTTGCCCCTTCTCTAGTAGGTACATCCACATACTGAATCAGAAAATTGTCTTGTACACACTTAACAAATTCCTCTCCATCTAAACCCTTAACACTATGGCAGTCCCAGTCTATGTTTGGAAAGTTAAAATCCCCTACCATAACCACCCTATTATTCTTACAGATAGCTGAGATATCTTTACAAGTTTGACAACGTTATATCTTGACAACTGGAAGCGGCAGATTCAAACCACTATAAATGCCGGAGGAAACATCACAGAAGCGCTTCACAGGAGGCTCCCAAGCACTGAGGATGTCACCTAGACAGGGGATGAAATGTCTGCAACACAAATTCCCAGCTCGGTGAACAGAACCACAATTACAACTTTGTTTCTCAATTTCCCTCTGACTGTTAAGGGGGTCTATAATACATATCCCTTTCTTATTTCTCAGTTGAGTATGCAGACCCGTGGGTGCATATTGGTGGACCTATGACAGGGAGGGTAAGTATTTAAGATCATTAGCAGAAACTCAGCAGACCTGGCATCATGTGTGGGGAGAATGCAAAGCTAATGTTTTGAGTCCAGTGACCCTTTTTCAGTTCCAACAAAGAGTCACTGGACTTGAAACATAAACTCTGTTCTCTCTTAACAACTACGCCAGATCTGGGACTTTCTCCTTTTGTGTCAGACTTCCAGAACCTGAAGTTCTCTGTTTTTAAGGTCATTTGGTTTGTTTTCAGTTGAGAAGAATCAAGGATTTAAAAAGCTTTTTTTTAAAGTTAGTTCAAGGTTGAGTTCAAAATCAAGTTTAGTTTCTAGCCCCAAAGGTCAAGGTGGGTCAGAGACCCTGTCACATCAGAAGGACAGCTTTGTTTGTTATTCTTCCAATCCGGGAGAATCATATCATATAAACCCTATAATGTGGTAAGATGCCATTCGATCCATTGGGTTCATACTGACTCTCTGAAGAGCATCCCACCGAGACCCACCTCTCTATTTCCCCCATGGCTAATTCACCCAGCTTGCAAATCATTGGCCTAATTAGGTTGATTAGAAATCTACAGGTTGTTAGAATTGAGAACATTTAAGCTTTCAGATTTGTGAATAGTTCATGTTCACAGACTTGGAAAGGACCAATCAAATTGTCTCCACAATCCATAGCAAAGAAACTGTGATAAATAAATTGAAATTTAAAGATTGCGATGAAGCTGTAAAGTCTCCATAATGGATAATCTTTGAGAGAAAGTGAGGACTGCAGATGCTGGAGATCAGAGCTGAAAATGTGTTGCTGGAAAAGCGCAGCAGGTCAGGCAGCATCCAAGGAACAGGAGAATCGACGTTTCGGGCTTAAGCCCTTCTTCAGGAAGAAGGGCTTATGCCCGAAACGTCGATCCTCCTGTTCTTTGGATGCTGCCTGACCTGCTGCGCTTTTCCAGCAACACATTTTCACCTCCATATTGGATAGTCTTGGGAAACATATTGAAACAACATTCTTCTATTTTAAGATCTTTCTAACATCTTCTATATTGAGACAGCTTGGTTTTTGTTCTTTCCCCTTTTATGTAATAAACCTCTGCTCTATTGTTAAGGAAAATGTGTAGCCTCGTGAGAATAAGTCTCTATGACTAATGACCATCTTGTCGAACTAAACAAAAAAAAACTGTTTGATCAAACCAGGCTCCTTTCTGAATTGTGCAGTATTACCATCAACTGGGTTCATAACAATACATCCAAACAGCCCGTTGATTGAAAGCTACTGGAGATAGGCAGCAATATGAAGGAGGCTGTGGTGACCAAACACTGGTTTAACAATAGAAAACAGGAGAGAAATGAAAATGGTTGTTATCCCAGTTGAAGATATCACAAACAGTGTCCCACCAGAATGTCTGCTTGAACAGATAGCTGTCACAATATACATAAATGACTGAAATAAGGGAACTATAAGCAGAATTCAACTGATAAAGATTTGTAGAAAGTGAGGACGGCAGATGCTGGAGATCAGAGTCGAAAAGAGTGGTGCTGGAACGTGTAATGTGTCATGCAGCTGTTAATAAACTATTCACTAGAATCTGGAGCAACTTAGCAGGTGATTGATTGCTGAATGGTATTAAAT
Source organism: Chiloscyllium plagiosum (assembly GCF_004010195.1). Classification (NCBI taxonomy): domain Eukaryota; kingdom Metazoa; phylum Chordata; class Chondrichthyes; order Orectolobiformes; family Hemiscylliidae; genus Chiloscyllium; species Chiloscyllium plagiosum. The sequence goes on along the minus strand of NC_057714.1, from coordinate 100,356,536 downwards.
GCCAAAGAAGTGCAAAATAATGAATGTTAGTATAAAGAACAGTAAAATAACTGCAGGGTAAATTATTGTGACTCTAGGTATTGGTAGAGGATGCAAACCAGACCAATGAACATATTTCAAAACCAAAAGCATTGGGAGCCATACATAAGTTCTGGAAGGACTTATTTTTGCTGTCGAAGGATTATTGGCCAAGTTATCATTTGATATCATGATTTCTGTGAATTCTTTCAAACGGAGTTAAACAGACTGAGTTTGATGGTATGTCAAAATGGTGAAGCTGCATTGAGGAAGGGAAAGGATGCCAGAGTGGTAACCCATGAATCAAAATAGTCTTCAAGAACCAAACATTTTTTCTGATTGATTTCTGCTTGTTATGTGGCTAAGCCTTGTTTATACAATCTCCATATTCTGATCATCCTGAGCAAAAGCAACAATAGTACAAACAACCAGCACCCCCAACCCTCCCCCATGCCGAATAATATGAGAGATGGAATACTTACCTGATATCTTCAAAGATACTGATTTGCAGCTTCAGAAGATGTGACAAATATTCCATTAATTCCAAGCCCTTCTCAGAACTCAGGGGGCTGTTGAGATGGAAAAATGCAGCATCAGTAATAGAGTTCATTAATAGCGGCTGAGTTAAAGGTCCCAACTGGGTTGTCACCTTTGACCAGAAGAGACTGCAAACAGCAACACATTATATTCCTATCACACTGCAAGGGTAATGGCAAGGGAATTGGGATCAGGTGGCACTTAAGGTATGATGAATAACCCAAATTCTTCACCAATCAAACAATTAGATGTAAGCAGAATCATTACAAGAGATACAATATATCAACAGTCATTCACTGTTTATTATTAAAATCTGAAAAGATTTCTTGCTGGGCTTACTAATTATTGAGGTTTACCATCAATTTGTAGGACATTCTCATTTGAAATGTTATTTCCATAAATAAGGATTTTGCTAAAGGTTAGTGCTGTGATTTGTTCTGTTGCATTACACTATTTACCCTCTCTCACAATACCTCGCCTCAATCTACGATGATCCTGTCTGCACCAATTAGTTCATATAAGATGGTGTTTTGTATTAATGCTAAACTACTCCAGCAGGAGAAGTAGGCTTTGAGATTTTCGAGTTTTTACAGGTTAGTAGTTCCACTGTCACTTCATGGTTACAAAGCTGATAGAAAAATGGAGAAGGAACAGAGATACAAAAGCCTTTTGCTGACGAGAACAAAGCAATCTTACATAATACATCTCAAACCTAGATTTTCAAAAGTGCCAAAACTGGCTACAAACATTAAGCTATCTGCAAGACATCAAATATGAACACTGTGTGATTTAAAATGCTATATTAATATATTTAGTTAGACTGTAACGCATCCATTTTAGAATCATTAAATATCTGAAGAAGCCAACTGTGAACATTCCCAGGGTAAACATTATTGACTCAGTGCAATTATTTTGTTAGCAATCTGCAAAAAAGTATATTTTCATTTATAAACTACTGAGTTTGATGGTAGATCAAAATGATGAGGTTGCATTGAGGAAGGGAAAATATGCCAGAGTAGCAACCCATGAAACAAAATAGTCTGTGGCTGTTACAAACTGAAGAGGAGGAGGGAATCAGCTGCCCTCCTTTTAAACCCCTCTCTGTTGGTCACAATATATTTTATTAATGTATTTTTAGCTCTCAGCTATCACACTTCAATTAGAACAGTTTGCTAGAAAAAGAAGGAGCCAATTAACAAAGTTTTATCAAATGAATGAAAGGAAAATGTTATTACCTAATAATCATCTAACAGACACAGAAACACAGGTAATACGTTTAAAAGGGATTGTGTCTGGTGCAGACAGGGAGAAGTAGGGTTATGGAGTTTTGAAGTCCATAGAATCTCTGAGGTGTTAGATTTTAAACATGAGGCCAGAGTTGATTAATTGTTGACTCATTTTCACAGCAGAATCTGTAGATGTCTGGAGTTCGCAGTGACTGGATGTGTTCCCAAGTTGTTGTTTTTTTCACTGCACATTTTGTTTTGGGACAGTGAGAGAACCAGGAAGGGCAAGAGAGATAGACCAAGGCTTCCAAGTTCTGATGATATTGCCCCATGTATTTCTCTCTGCTCTGGGCTGGTGATCAAAAGCAGTTGTTGAAATAAAATTCAGTGTGTATTCTATTGCTTTTTCAAGTTGGCTACTGGCAGGAGAGTTTTTGTCTCTCAATAACGTGAAACTATGAAATACATGTCACTGACTCAGTCGCTTGGTTTCAATGTCTTTAGATGACTATGGTGATTCCAGTCCAGGCTGCTTCATTTATTGCGCATGGGTCTCACAAAGCCCATCATAGTCTGTGATCAGGTGACAACTGTAGCTATTTTGGGTCCAAGTTTCTTCCTTTCTGAAAATCCAATTTGGTCCATGAGAGGTTTCAGGTTGTACAGTCAGATCCTCTTCCAGGGCAGGTGGGACCTGTACAATAAGGACAGGTTGCACCTAAACTGGAGGAGCATCAATATCCTGGCAGGGAGGTTCACTAGTGCCACTTAGGAGGGTTTAAACTAGTGGAGTAGGGGAGTGAGCACCAGAGCAGTAGGTCAGTATGTGGAGTGATAGAGGAGAACATGGAGGTTAAGTCAATTAAGTCTAATAGGAAGAGCAGGCAGGGCCAGGTTAATGAACACAGCGGGACTGGCAATCTGAAGTGTATTTATTTTATTGCCAGTAATATAACAGTAAGGCAGATGAGCTTAGAGGCTGTTGAAACTTTATTGCTGGAACGGCACAGCAGGTCAGGCAGCATCCAGGGAGCAGGAGATTCGACGTTTCGGGCACAGGCCCTTCTTCAGGAATGAGCAGAGAGTGTTCAGCAGGAGAAGATAAAAGGTAGGGAGGAGGGACTTGGAGGAGGGGCGTTGGAAATGTGATAGGTGGAAAGAGGTCAAGGTGAGGGTGATAGGTCGGAGTAGGGTGGAGGCGGAGAGGACAAGAAGAAGACTGCAGGACAGGA
>NC_057714.1:100348684-100352113 GCF_004010195.1 Chiloscyllium plagiosum | reverse complement strand
GGCCTATGCGGGTGCCCATGGCTACTCCTTTTGTTTGGAGAAAGTGGGAGGATTGGAAAGAAAAGTTGTTCAGGGTGAGGACCAGTTCGGTCAGTCGAAGGAGGGTGTCGGTGGAAGGGTACTGGGTGGTACGGCGGGAAAGGAAGAAGCGGAGTGCTTTGAGTCCTTTGTGATGGGGGATGGAGGTGTACAGGGACTGGATGTCCATGGTGAAGATGAGGCGTTGGGGACCGGGGAAGCGGAAGTCCTGGAGGAGGTGGAGGGCGTGGGTGGTGTCACGAACGTAGGTGGGGAGTTCTTGGACTAATGGGGACAGGACCGTGTCGAGGTATGCGGAGATGAGTTCGGTTGGGCAGGAGCAGGCTGAGACGATGGGTCGTCCGGGGCAGTCAGGTTTGTGGATTTTGGGCAGGAGGTAGAAGCGGGCGGTGCGGGGTTGTGGGACTATGAGGTTGGAGGCGGTGGATGGGAGGTCCCCTGAGGTGATGAGGTTATGGATGGTCTGGGAGATGATGGTTTGGTGGTGGGGGATGGGGTCATGGTCAAAGGGATGGTAGGAGGAGGTATCTGCGAGCTGGCGTTTGGCCTCAGCGGTGTAAAGGTCAGTGCGCCAGACTACTACTGCGCCTCCCTTGTCAGCTGGTTTGATGGTGAGGTTGGGGTTGGAACGGAGGGAGTGGAGGGCTGCGCGTTCCGAGGGTGAGAGGTTGGAGTGGGTGGGAGGGGTGTGGGAGTTCAGGTAGCGGTTAATATCGCGGTGGCAGTTTGCTATGAAGAGGTCGAGGGCAGGTAGGAGGCCAGCACGGGGTGTCCAGGTGGACGGGGTGTGTTGGAGGTGGGAGAAGGGGTCGTCAGAGGGTGGGCGAGAGTCTTGATTGAAGAAGAAGGCACGGAGGCGAGGGCGGCGGGAGAATTGTTCGATGTCACTCCGTGTATTGAATTCATTGACCTGAGAACGTGTGGGAACGAAGGTGAGACCTCTGCTGAGGACTGATCTTTCATCCTCAGAGAGGGGCAAGTCTGGAGGGATGGTGAACACACGGCAGGGCGGGGAGCTGGGACCTGGTGTGAGCTTAGAGGCTGGACTAGTACATGGAATACACTGTAGTAATCATTACAGAAACTTGGTTGAGAGAAAGACAGGACTGGCATCTCAGCTTTCCGGGGTTTAGACATTTCAGCCATGATAGAGAGGGATGTAGAAGGGGTAAGGGAGTTTTTATTACTGATTACGGAGAATGTCACAGCTGCATTGATAGGGGACATCTTAGAGGGCTCATCCAGCAAGGCCTTATGGGTAGAACTCAGGAATAAGAAAGGTTCAGTCACTGTGATGGAGGTTATACTGTAGGCCTCCCAATAGCCAGCAGGAGATAGAGGAACAGATATGGAAGCTGATGGTGGAAAGATGTAAAAACAACAGGTGATTTTAACTTCCACAATATTGACTGGAACGCCCTTAGTGCCAGGGGTTTATATGGGGCAGAATTTGTTAGGTGCATCCAGGAAAGTTTTTTGAAGTGATATGTAGATAGCTAACTAGGAAAAGGAAGAAGGGTTACACCCAAAATGGTGACTTCTCCACCTCCTGATGCTGCCTGGCTTGCTGTGTTCTTCCAGCCTCCGCCTGGATTCCAGCATCTGCAGTTTTTTTGACTTTAACTAGGAAAAGGGGCCATATATTATTGTATTTTGGAATGAGCCTCACCAGACCAGTGGGGGAGCATCTTGGGAACAGTGATCATAATTCCATAAGTTTTAAGATAGTTGTGAATAAGGATAAAGACTGGTCCTCAGGTGAAAGTGTCAAATTGAGGGAAGGCTGACTATAACAATATTAGACAGGAACTGGAGAAATTAGATTAGAGGTGGTTTGAATGTAAATCCACATCTGATTTATGGAAGTTGTTTAAAGGCCAGTTGATCAGAGTTCAGGATCAGCATGTCCCTGTGTGGATGAAATGTAAGGGTGGAAAGATTCAGGAAGCTTGGATGACAAGAGATGTTGAAAATTTAGTCAAAAAGAAAAAGGAAGCATACGTAAGGTTTAGGAAACTGAAACCAAACAAAGGCCCTTGAGAAATAAAAAGAAAGCTCTTTCTCTTGCATCTTTTGCTTTTTTCTTTGGAGCCGTTTGCAGTGGATTGGTTGGTGAAATCAGCAATGTAGCTAGAGCGGGTTGTGTGGGGAATGGCAGCTCCTCCAGACGGTCAGAGGCAGCAATGATGTGGCTCCTCACGGTGACTGGAGGCACTAGTGGCAGTGGCAGCAGAGACATGTTCCTGGCATTCCAGGCTGGCGGCTAGGACCCTCCAGCGATCGGACTCGGCGGCCTTTTCAAGATGGCCAGGTGACGTTGCAGAGGAGGACAGACGGAGCGAGACTCTTGGCGCGATGGTGGCAGCGTCCTGGCCTGGCAGTGGAGCCAGGGACTCCTGGTGTAGGCCCGGAGTTGGGATTCCTGCCACTGAGGCAGGAGCAGAGCCGGAATTCCTGGCTGCATGGTAATTGTGGGTTTGGCACTGAACACGGCATTGGCAGCGACAGTGGCAGCAAGGTGGGCCTAGTGACAAAGAGATGGTACCTAATGAAGAGTGGCAACTCCTACATTGGTGGGTCAGGCACAGGCGGCAACAAAGCAGTGGAGGGGTGGTGGCACAGGGCTCACGACTCTCTTCCAGTTCTATCTTTTACCCCTTTTATTCTCAAACTATCCAAAATGGTGCCGGATTGTGGTGACCGTTGAAGCTTTTCGCTGTATTTTACTGTATTATTCACAGTAAAATGCAAGCAACAATAAATAAATCAACATCAGAAAAAAATTTAAACAAGAAATTAGAAGGGTTAAAGGGACCATGAAATGTCCTTGGTAAGTAGGATTAAAGAGAATCCCAAGCCACTGTATATGTATACAGAGGAACCTTGATTATCCGAATACCAATTATCCCAAAATCGGATTATTCGAAGGAGATCTTGAGGTCCTGACGAAATATTACATCAAAGACCTGTGTCCAACACTGATTTACAGTGATTAAAAGTGCTGCTGAGATCAGTCCTGGACTGATGGGAGTGCAGGCACCATCTCTAAATGACTGACCTCCCAACCTCTCTCTCTCTCCCCACATTTTCCCTGGAGTTCTACACAGGGGTGTACCCTAAATCCACCTTCCCCAGATAATCTCTTCAACATTGCCCTGTGCGGGGCAAAGGTGGAATTTGTCAAAACGTTGCAGTAAAAAGCTGTGTGTGTGAGTCTGTGTCTGTGTGTGCGTGTCTGTGTATGTGTGTGTGTATCTTTGTGTGTGTGTGTCTGTGTGTATGTGTATCTGTGTGTGTGCGTGTCTGTGTGTGTGTGTCTGTGTGTGCGCGTGTCTGTGTGTGGCTGTGTGTGTGTGTCTGTGTGCGTGTATCTGTGTGTGGCTCTGTGTG
>NC_057714.1:100328011-100348286 GCF_004010195.1 Chiloscyllium plagiosum | reverse complement strand
TATCTCCTGAAAACTCTGAGACGCAGAGGAAAGGCATTGAATCGATAAACCGAATAATCAATTATCCAAACGAAATAGTGCCCGCCCATCTCGTTCGGATAATCGAGGTTCCTCTGTTTTGGGAACAAGAGGGTAGCCAGGGAAATGGTAGGTACATTCAAGGACAAAGGCCTTTTATTCCCATTTATGCTTGGAGGTGGAGGAAGTGGGCGATGTCCTGTATGAATACTTTGAATCGCTAATCCCCAAAGAGAAGGACATGGTGAATGGTTAGTTTAGAGAAAAGTATGTTGATTTTCTCGGGCATGTAAATATTAAGCAGAAGGAGGAGTTGGGTGATTTGAAAAACATTAAGGTAGGTAAGCCCCCAGGGCCTGACAGGATCTATCAGAAGATATTGAAGGAGGCAAGCAAGGAGATTGTTAGGACTTGACAGAGATCATTGTATCCTCTTTAGCCAGAGGAGAGGTCCGAGGAGTCTGGAAAATAGCCTTTATTAAGAAGGGCAACAGGAATAATCCAGGAAATTCCAGGCCAGTGAACCTTATGTCAGTGGTAAATAAATTATTGGAGAAGATGCTTAGGGACAGATTTACTCTCATTTTGACAAGAATTATTATTAGGGATAGTCAGCATGGTTTTATGCAGATGAAATATTGTCTTTTCTACTTGATTGACTTTTTTGAGGAAGAAATAAAAATGACTGACGAGGGTAGGGTAGTAGATGTTGTCCACGTGGATTTTACTAGAGCAGTTGACAAGGTTCCACAAGGTAAGCTGGTCCAGAAGATTAAGTATAATGGAATCTATAGTGTGTTGGTACATTGGATACAAAATTAACTTGGTCGTAGACACGAGAGAGTAGATGTGAAGGGGTGCTTTTCTGACTGCAGGTCTTTGATCATGGGTGTTCTGCAGAGATCAGTGCTGGGACCTCTGTTGTCTGTAATTTATATAAAGGATTTGGGTGAAAATGTAGGTGCTCTAATCAGTTTGCAGTTGACTTGAAAGTCTGGTGGAGCTATGGATACTGAAGAAAGTTGTCATAGGATACAGCAGGATATGGATCAGCCTGAAAGTTGGACGGAGAAGTGGCAGATGGAGTTTAATCTGCACAAATGTAAGGAGATGCATTTTGGGAGGTCAAATGTAAGAGGAAAGTATGCAGTAAGTGGCAGGACCCTCAGGAGCATCAATATCAGAGGGATCTTGTGATCCAAGTTCATGGTTCCTTGATATGGCAATACAATGGGTTATATGGTAGAGAAGGCGTGTGGCATGCTTGCTTTCATCAGTCAGGGCATCAAGTATAAAAGTTGGTCAGTAATGTTGCAGCTGTATAAACCTTTAGTTCAGCCACATTTAAAGTATTGTGTGCAGTTCTGGTCACCGCAATACAGGAAGGATGGGGAGGATTTAGAGAGGCTGCAAAAGAGGTTTACCAAGCTGTTGCCTGGATTGGAGGGCATTAGCTATAAGGAGAGGTTGGACAAACTTGGATTGCTTTCGCTAGAGCATCAGAGGCTGAAGGGCGACCTGATAGAAGTATATATGAGTTCGAGAGGCATAGATATAGTGCCTAGACAGAGCCTTCTTCCCACAGTGGAAATGTCAAATACTTGGGGGTGTGGGAGGGTTTCAGTTGAGAGGGGGGAAAGTTTAAAGGAGCTGTGCGTGGGAAGGTAGTAGCCAACAGGGCAAAGTTTCAGATGCATTTAGATAGACACGTGAACAGGCAGGGAATACAAGGATATGGACCACGCGCAGGCAGATGAGATTAGTTCATTGTGGTTGGCACAGACATGGTGGGCCGAAGGGCCTGTTCCTGTGCTGTATTGTTCTATGCACTTTAACAGTGGTTTGCACATTCCCTCAGGATGACAAATTGCTGCACAATAAAAAGCAGTTTATATCTGGTTTCATTAAATGCGTTTACATTTTAATGGTTGAAAATAAAATAATTTACAGACGATTGTCTCCTTTCAGTGTGTTTATCATGCTTTCCTCACAGTATTGAACTGGAAACTTATTACACCAATTCCTAATGTAACTCAGCCATTTGTAAGATCTCCAGCCTGTCCCTTTTCAGCCCATTAACAAACACTTTGTGCAGCTTAACAACCAGTTTCTTGGAGGCACTTTGCTGACTCATCCTCACCAATTTCCCTTTTTCCCTTTGCAAATTGCAGTGTGCCATTGATATGTTGGAACTGGGAGAAAGTGAGGACTGCAGATCCTGGAGATCAGTGAAAAAGTGTGGTGCTGGAAAACTTCCTAAACAACCCCACTGCCCTGTGGCCAAACATTTCAACTCCCCTTCCTACTCTGCCAAGGTCATGCAAGTCCTGGGCCTTCTCCACCGCCAAATTCTATCCACTCGACGCCTTGAGAAAGAACGCTTCATCTTTTGCCTTGGGACCCTCCAACCACACGGCATCAATGTCGATTTCCTCATTTCCCCTCTCCTCACCTTATCCCAGCCCCAACCCTCCAACTCGGCACCGCCCTCATGAACTGTCCTACCTGTCCATCTTCCTTCCCCCCTACACACTCCACCCTCCTCTCCGACCTAGCACCATCAGCCCCCACCTTCATCTACCTATCACATTCCCAGCCCCACCTCACCCCTCCCATTTATCTCTCAGCCCCCTTGGGTCTCCCCACATTCCTGATGAAGAGCTAATGCTCGAAACATCGATTCTCCTGCTCCTCGGATGCTGCCTGACTGGCTGTGCTTTTCCAGCACCACATGTTTTGATATGTTGGAACACTGACTTGCCATCAAACAGCTCTACTTTCAAAGTGCACCATACCTAATGTCTTATGAATGATTTAAAATCTAGCTCTTGAAATCACCTAACCACATCTTCTTTCCTTTCCTGAGTTTCTCTTCAACCATTTGAATACAATACACAACAAGCCTGAGCCTGACAAAGAGGTGGTCAATTAAAATCAAGCCACAGTCCACAACGTGTGAATACTGATGATATTATAAGATGTTGTAGAAGCTTGATGTAGATCAGGTCCAAATTCTAAACTCGCACCAAGTTAAAATACTTCAGGTAATCTCGGTCTTTTATAAATCAGATGACAATGTGATTTCTTGGGTCAAATATCACAGTCAGGTTGATATGGTCTGAACGGTAGTGAAAGTGGATACTGCAGATGCTGGAAATTAGAGTAAAGATTAGAGTGGTGCTGGAAAAGCACAGCAGGTCAGGCAGCATCCAAGGAGCAGGAAAATCGACTTTTCGGGCAAAAGCCCTTCATCAGGAATGAGACTTTTGCCCGAAAAGTCGATTTTCCTGCTCCCCAGCTACTGCCTGACCTGCTGTGCTTTTTTGGCACCACTCTAATCTTGACTCATGGTCTGAGCGGTTCCCTGTATGTTTGCTCTTATAACGTGTATCACAATGACTGGGTTCTTGACCTTTTACATTTCCGTCTTTTTAAAGAAATAGTTGTGCAGTGGCATTCACAACAAAACAGTATCCGAGTGAAGTCATGCTTGTCTTCTTTTCTGCTTTTACGTCATTTTGGGGAAAGAACATGGCAGAACTGACTGACAATTGTGCACAGGTAAGGCCTTAACAATATACAGAACATTTCTTACAGTCATAGAGAGGTAGAACACTGAAACAGACCCCCAACTCATCCATGCCAACCAGACATCCTAACCTAATCTAGTCCCATTTGCCAACATTTAGCTCATATCCCTCTAAACCCTTCCTATTCAGATACCCATCCAAATGCCTTGTAAATGTTATCACTGTACCAGCCTCCACCACGCCATCTGGCAGCTCATCCACCACCCTCTGCCTTAAAAAGTTTCCCCTCAGGTGCCTTTTAAATCTTTCTCCTCTCACCTTAAACCTATGCCCTCTAGTTTTGGACTCGCCCACACTGGGGAAAAGACCTTAATTATTCACCCTGTCAATGCCCCTCATAATTTTTTAAACTTCTATAAGATCACCCCTCAGCGTCCAACACTGCAGGGAAAACAGCTTCAGCCTATTCAGCTTCTTCCTATAGCTCAAGCACTCTAAAAGCGGCAACATTCTTGTAAATTTTTTTCTGAACCCTTCAAGTTTAACAACATCCTTCCAATAGCATAGAAACCAGAATTGAATGCAGTATTCCAAAGTGGCTAATGTCCTCCACAGCCTTAACATGACCTCCCAACCTCTATATTCAATACACTGACGAATAAAGGCAAGCATACCAAATACCTTCTTCACCACAGTGTCTACCTGCAATTTCTTTCTTGCACTTTGGGCTGTACTTCATTCTAGGATTGCTTTATGAAATCAGCGCTGTCCTGGAACATTTTTAAAATCTGGCAAATGGAAGATCCTTTTTGAGAAGGAGCGAGATTATACTGACAATTGTTCCTCTGTGCTGGTTGCTATGCTTCAGTACAGTTCTAGCCTTCAGCCATGTTTGTATTGTCAGGTTCAGTTCTGAACTCAGGTACATGATGAGTAATGACTATTAAGAAAATTACAAAATTTCTTGCAAAATTTGAAGCAAACAGATGTATGACACCATGTCCACAATGGTGTATTTAAAGGAAGATAAACTGGAAAAGCTGTCACAAGAAGAGATTATTGGCAAGACAAAGCAAGTATTCCAAGGACTCGAAGCATTAAAAATGAGCACAACTCTATTTTGCATAGCGTGCTGGAAACCCTGAAATGTCTTAAGAAAGACGATGAGAGGAACTTGGTTGAAGAAAAATCCAACATCATCTCTGGAAATGTTAGAACTTGGTCTCAGTGAGGCACAGGTAAACACTTCCAAACTTGTACATCAAAAGCGCAGCAGGTCAGGCAGCATCTAGGGAACAGGAGAATCGACGTTTCGGGCATTAGCCCTTCTTCAGGTAAACACTTCCAAACTTGTACATCAAGGTTTGTTTTGGTATGGGACTTTGTACACTACTCATGTTCTTGCCAATTTACCTCAACATTAAATGTTTCCATTGGCACTGTGGAGAGGCATCAATGCCTTTGAAAAGACATAATGCTTTATTACTGGTGAAGCACTAAATTCCTTCTCTATGCTTAAATTATATCTTTGGAAGTAAGCCAGTTGTCTCAGAAGTGGAAACTAAATTTCACATTATTTAATATAATTTTCATTAACTTCCAGCATGTTTTAAACCCATATAAAAAAGTGGAGTCGCAGTTTGATAGGATAGTGAAGAAGGCATTTGGTATGCTTTCCTTTATTGGTCAGAGTATTGAGTACAGGAGTTGGGAAGTCATGTTGCGGCTGTACAGGACATTGGTTAGGCCACTGTTAGGCTAGTACAATTGCAACATTTAAAAGGCATTTGGATGGGTAAATTAATACGAAGGGTTTGGAGGGATATGGGCTGGGTGCTGGCAGGTGGGACTAGATTGGGTTGGGATATCTGGTCAGCATGGACGGGTTGGACCGAAGGGTCTGTTTCCATGCTGTACATCTCTACGACTCTAACTGTTACTGCTGCTGTCACCTTTTACTGCCAATTCGCTGGCACTGATCAGCTGTGACATTAGTTGCCACCAGCTTCTCCTGCCCCTTCCTGTTGTCATGATGTGATTTATGTGGTGAGTGTTTTTCTATTGGTTGACTCACATAATATATACCATAAAGGCTAGGTTCTTGTTGAGAGTGAGGTCTTGAAGTTTATTAACAACATTAACTACTTACACTGCTTTGGCATTGAAATAGTAAGCACAAAACCCAAACTGTGAAATTACATACATATAACTAACAGAGCAAACAACCACACTGACTCCACTGCACTGAGCAAGGAGTTACTGAAAGCAAAGATTTTTATAGTGGAATTCATTCATCATGTGACTGTCTGAAGTACACACTGCCTGTTTGGTCTAGAATGTACGCTGTAATACCAAAGAAGGCTCGAGTGACAAAGGAAATAAGTAGCACACTGTACAATGATAAACATCAAAACTCTCAACTTTATGCTGACCAAAAATAAATACATTTACAACAACACAGCAGATCCACGTGTTGACAGAAACATTTCAAGAACAATTCCAAACAATGCTAGCAACATCTGTGGGTGATTTTTGACTAGATATGCATTATCTATCCCTCCACCAACTGCTTCATTTTTCAGTGGACATCAAAAATAACACAAGCACCCCTCCCACCCCAGTCTGTGCTGCGTTATCTAACTTCATTCAGGATAATGTAGGGTTTTTACACATGTCCTTCACATTCGCAACACAGGAAAGAAAATAACTAAGGTCGCTGCTCCCGGTCATTATCTAACAACTGAGAAAGCTGGAAAGTGTCTGTGTCCTTTATCACGACAGGCTCAAAAGCACAAGTTTTAATTTTCACTCCAGGATTGGAACAAGTCCCAGCTCACAAAGTGAGCCAAGAGAAGGAGCCCCTGAACTATGGATACTCTCCTCAGGTTAATTTTGAAGGAGATTGTCCCCCCTCAGGGAGTCCCACCCATTGAAGGAGAGGTTGAGTAGATTGGGCCTGTACTTCTTGGAATTTGGAAGAATGGGACACGGCCTTATTGAAATATGCAAGAGGCTTAGGGGCCTGACAGGTGAGGTGCAGAAAGGTTGTTTCCCCGTTTGGGAGGGTCTCAGACCAGAGGGCATAATCTCAGAATAAGGGGTCACACATTTGAAGATAAAGATGAGGAGGAATTTATTCTCTCTGAGGGTAGTGACTCTGTGTTATTCTTTACTGCAGAGGGCTGTCAAGACTGGGTCATTACTTGTCTTAAACGCTGAGATGGGCAGATTTTTAATCAGGAGAAAGTGAGGTCTGCAGATGCTGGAGATCAGAGCTGGAAATGTGTTGCTGGAAAAGCGCAGCAGGTCAGGCAGCATCCAGGGAACAGGAGAATCGACCTTTCGGGCATAAGCCCTTCTTTCCTGAAGAAGGGCTTATGCCCGAAACGCGATTCTCCTGTTCCCTGGATGCTGCCTGACCTGCTGCCCTTTTCCTGCAACACATTTCCAGATTTTTAATCAGTACAGGGATCAAGTGTTACGGGGAAAAGGCAGGAAGATGAAGTTGAAGATAAGCAAATTAGACATATTCTCATTGAATGATGAATCAAGCTTGATGGGTTGAATGGTTTACTTCTGCTCCTGTGTCTTATGGTCTAAGGCAAAGGTTTAAGGTAGGTCTCAATCTACACTTTAAAATAGCCCAAAGTTACTAACAGGCCTTGCCCGAAATGTAGCTGTGCTCTTTTCCCTGTGCTGCATGGGACATGGAGTATCCTCCAGTGTCATCCCTCTGAAATCTTCCCTGCTTGAAGACTCCATTGCCTTTAATTCGTGAAGTCCCATTCATTTGAAATAACCTCTCAGACTAAAATATAAGTAGTGTTGCTCATTGCTTAGTCATCAGAGAGGGAGGGACCCAAAGGAAGCAGAGCTGTTCAACCATCATCAGCACAGCTCCCCTCACATCAAATCCGATCACCAGGAATGTGATAGTCATTTGGAAAAGATTAGATTCCCTACAGTATGGAAATAGGCCCTTCGGCCCAACAAGTCCACACCGACCCTCCGAAGAGTAGCATACCAAGACCCATTTCCCTCTGACTGATGCACCTAACACTATGGGCAATTTAGTATGGCCAATTCACCTAACCTATACATCTTTGGACTGTGGGAGGAAACTGGAGCGCCCAGAGGAAACCCACACAGACACGGGGAGAATGTGCAAACTCCACACAGACATCGCCCGAGGCTGAAATTGAACCTGGGTCCCTGGTGCTGTGAGGCAAAATTGCTAATCACTGAGCCACCGTGCCGCCCTTGTCTATGAATTACCTCACCATACATGACCCAACCCTATTCCTCATTTGTGGCAACCGTGGAACTATGTCCCTGTCCAACCTACCTCTATCAAGGGAGAAAGAGAGAGTCTGAGACAAATCTAGAACAACAAAATAGGTTGTATCTACCTGGTAATGTGGCCATCATAACCCACTGATCATCATTTGTATTTTTGTTAAGCAGATGATAGTCTCAATACTTACTTTTGCTGGGTCACAATATAGCCGTACATGTTTGTTTCAGATGCAGATACATCCAGGCGCTGATCTCCCAACTGAGAGTTCTTCTTCTGTGGTTCTTTGTACATCAGACTTCCATCGACCCTTTGATTTGGTTCTTCTACAGAGTCAAAGATACCATCTTCCGACTTTCTGGTGTTGGTCACTTCTCTGGTGATAGTGTGGCTTTTCACATTTTCTATCCCAACCTTTTCTTTACTTGAGGAATCAAACAGTTTAACTCGGCTTTTGAGAGGCCTGATGTATAAGGAGTCAACGTTCAGAATGTCAGCGAGACTCTTCTTGACTTCATCGCTCTCGGCTGCTGTTTTGAAAGGCTGACTCTGTGACAAATATTGATCAATACAAGTCAACGTTAAACCAGTTAAAGAATTTTGAATTCCATTATCCACACTTTTTAAATTGAATTTACATGCCGTTCACTTAAAGTTCCACTTGACTATGCCGGAAGTCACACATCCTTAATGTTATCACTCACTACACACGTTCAACTCGAACCACCCACTTCATTACAAATTGAATGAAGGTCAGAGGTCAATGTAGCATTAAAGAGGTTTGCTTTACATCCATTCTTTCATAGGTTCAGCAAAGTAATTTTTGAGCTGAATATTGTTGCTGAATAACTTCATCTACCACATAAAATACACAATAAAAACAAAGCAGTCCATTAACATGATAGAAAGCATTTTTATCTCTTGATTTCATCTTAATAGTGATCAAGTACAGCAATAAAGGCAGCACATGCACAAAATATCGCAATAGTGGTGAATCCATTATTATCTGAATAATAACCTTTTTTTTAAGCATGATGGAATTGTAGTGATAAGGCTGGAAATAGAAAGGGGTTGAAAGTGCCACACGCTTTGGGGTAAGGCCTGCTCCAGCCCACAGCTCCAGGAGCTGGTTTTACAGCTGGATGGTAAGGGGCAGGAGGGTTTCATTGGGCAGGAAGTTGCGAGGTGAAGGGTCCTGTTGCCTTTCTAGATTCTCCCTCCCGATGAATTCAGGGGTCGGGAAGGTCAAGGTCAGCCCCCTCACACTAGGTTAACTGAGGCAGTTCATGGCCAGTGGAAGGCTTCAACCCATCACCTCACCACTGCTGGTATTCGACTAGTTGGGGGTGGGAGGATGGGGTATGCAGGGGAGCATCACATGGGTAAGCATGGGCAGGTCTTGGTGTCTTGTGGACAAGTTTTCTGTTGGGGTGTTAGAGGGAGGTACCTGATCAGGCACCTTGTCCCTCACAGAGGGGCCACCTCAATGATGATGCATCTGGCCTTGGGACGAGTGCAGTTCCAGGAGTGGCCAGTACTGCTGGTATAACTGAAACCTATCAGCACTGAAACTAACCCAGCAAACACTTTCCACATCCTCTGTAAAGGCCTGGTCATCTTTTTGAATCAGCAGTGACCAGAACTGGACGCAATAACCTCCAGTCAGAACTACGCATAAAGGTTCATCATAACTCCCTTCACTTTATTTTGCTCCTTAAGCTACTCTATGCAAATTAAGACAAAAATATGGGACTGCCTCAACAGATCCATCAGCACTTGGTGAGAGATTAGATTAGATTTCCTACAGTATGGGGTAACCCATCCAGACCCATTTTCCCTCTGGCTAATGCACCAACACTATGGGCAATTTAGAATGGCCAACTCACCTCGCCTGCACATCTTTGGATTGTGGGAGGAAACCGGCGCACCCAGAGGAAACCCACGCAGACACAGAGCGAATGCGCAAACTCCACACAGACAGTCACCTGAGACTGGAAACAAACCCGGGTCCCTGGTGCTGTGAGGTAACAGTGCTAACAGCTGAGCCACCGTGCCGCCCCAAGATAAAGATATGTTATACCTTGGGGTTGAAATCCTTTCAATGAAATTCTTCTACATGAGAAATAACGCGTCTTTTATATTTCAGATATCGTTTTACTTGCCATATGCTTTGAGATTTACTCTTTTTATTTCAGAGAACCAAATGATGAGAGCAACTTTTGTCACCTCTGTTTGGCATTACTGGGGTTGGTCACAATGCTGAAAAGGAGCCATCCACCATGACCTCTGATTCAAGTGAGCGGTGCCTTAATATTGAAATCGGGCTGAAGTAAATAGGCCCCCAAAGACCTTTCCTGTTTGCAGGCTCCCACACAGTTACAGAGGCAGTGGGAATGAGGAGCCCTGAAAAGGCATAGAGTTAAAGTGATGTGAACATGAAACAAGGGTGAGGTGAGAAAAATCTTTGTTACACAGCAAGTTGTAAGGGGTACTGCCTGGAAATGTGGTGGAGACAGGTTCAACTGAGGCATTCAAGGGGACATTGGATTTTTGTTTTAGATGGTAATGGTCTAGGGAGATGGGGAAAAGGCAGAAGATTGGCACAAGATAACAGAGCTGGTGCAGGTGTGATGGACCAAATAACCTCTATCTGCACTGCAATAATTCTGTGATTCTGGTGGTGATGAAGTATCCACTAATTCTGAGGGCCTACAAATTTGAAACGGATTTGGATCAAACCTTAAAAGGAAAAATCTGAAGGTTATATGAAGAGAAAAAGCAAGGAACCTAATTAGATAACTCTTTCAAAAAAGCTGTGCAAGTACAATGTGCAAAATGCTCTCCATCTTCACTGTTCCATTTGACAACACTAGGTCAAAGGTTATCTCTGCCCAATAATTAAAAAGTAAATGTAGGAATAAAGCAATTCTGTTGCTAATATTTGTGTTCAGATGATAGTTCAATACAACGTATTTAAATTCTTAAGTTCACATTATTCGTTCTTAATAATCTGTCCAAAAATGTGACCATCTTGGAGTTCCTCATAACTCCTGCCAGAAAATGCACAGCTGACCCTCTGGAACTACTTTGTAAAATATACGAACATTCAACAAACCTGCTCAGGGAAGCCTTCATTGAATCCATCATCGTGTTTGCCTGTCAATAAAAAAAGAACATCAGTTTTAGAATGTTTTATTTGTACGAGATAAATCATAAGGAAGAAAAAGAACTGTTGCAAATTTTTGAAGGCTGTAGCTCTCTCCTCCTCCACCAAGCCTCTCACACATCTGCATGGCTCGTTGACTACTCCATAGTGCCTGGTGTGGAACTGAGATGTCTACTGCAGGACCCTCCAGTTTTAATCCCAATCTGCACCAAGATGGCCTCTGAAAGAACTGAACTCGACTGCACCACTGGTCACAGTGCAGGGAACAGCTGTTAATGAGCTCTGTATTTCAGCATGTTGGAGCTGAGAGTCAGGAGAAAGTTATTTCTCTGCATTTATTTTATTCAAAGGAACACCCAGGTGTCCGGTACCTGTAGAAAGTCATGATGGGAAATTCTAGTCCATGTTATAAACAAATTCACAGGAACATTTTCCATTTGATAGACACATTAACCAAGTCTCCCACAGGGCAGCAAGTGCATCACTCCCTCCGAGTAATGCACTTCCTGCAGGTTCCCTTCCAAGCCTACACCATCCTGAGTTGGAAATATACTGTCATTCCTTCAGTGCGGCTGGGCTCTTCCAAGACAGCTTGCTGGGTGTCCCTTTACCCCGACGGCTGCACTGGCTCAAGAAGGTGACTCGCCACCACAGGGCAATTACAAATGGGCATTAAACGCTGGCTTAGCCAGCAACATTCACATCCCATCGATGGACGAATAATAAGCAAAAATTATCTTGAAGAGGAAATTGGAGCACTCCAGGTGCAATCCAAAATTCAGCCACGTATTTCTACAGCTTCCAATGTCCTGATGAGTGCAGGCCTTATATTAAGAGAAATCTATTAAAAGTAACATAACTGAGCTTCCCAAGCATCTGTGATGTTCGACAGTGACAACAGATATACACGCCTTGTATGATCATGACTTGTTCTTTTTAATTATACCAAATGCTCTACCTAATACACACAGCGCAATAATCCAAAAACAACCGAATCTTGTTCTCACTGAAATCCATCAAAATGCTCCATATCTTTCAACATCTCTTAGAATATTCATTTCAGAGGGAGTGCAGTGTACCACAATGGTGCCTGAACGCCAAGGGTTAAATTCGAAGGTGAGAAAAGGCCAATTAGCGCTGTATTCCCTGACATTTAATTACAGAATTGTTACCATGCAGAATGAGGCCATTCAACCCATCGTGTCCATATCGGCTCTCTGAGCATTTTTACTTCATGCCAATCTCTTGCCTTTCCCTATAACCCTCCACGTTCGTTCTCCTATGACTCTAAGAACTTACATTTCCAGGCAGTGCATTCCATTCCTTCACTACTTGCTGTGAAACAGTTTTTTTTTCTCACATCACCATTGCAGAGCACTTTAAAACCAAGCCTCTGGTTTTTTGATCTGTTTATAAGTGGCAACAGTTTCTCCCTATCCACTCAGTCCAGAGCTCTCGTAATTTTGAAAGCTTCCATCAAATCTCCCTTTCAGCCTCTCCAATGCAACCTTTCCAATTTTCTCTCATACCTGAAATGTTTCATCTGTGAAACCATTCTCATAAACCTCTGCTGTGCTCTTCTCCAATGTATTCACATCCTCCCTGTCGTAATACTTGTGCGGTTATGTCATGATTGGATACAGGTTTTCCAGAAACGAGAGGGAACAGATAGGGAAAATACAGACAAATCTACTTGCTCTGGTTGGTGAGCGTAGGGTTGGAGGCATATTAAAAATTTGATCCAGATCTTTCAGGACTGAAGTTGGAGAGCTTAGTGGAATTTGGAATTCTCCTGCAGAAATGCCAATTGATGCTGGATTAATTGACTGAAAGGCCTGTTTGTGTGCTGTATGACTCTATAATTGCTGAAAATGTGTTGCTGGAAAAGTGCAGCAGGTCAGGCAGCATCCAAGGAGCAGGAGAATCGATATTTCGGGCATGAGCCCTTCTTCAGGAATCTTTTTCAGTCCTCACTTTCTCCTAGATGACTCTATAATTGTCAACTTGAAATCTGAGATTAATAGATTTTTGTTCATTAAAGGAATATAATGTAAAGATGGGTTTAGGGAGTTAAGTTGTAATGGCAAAGCAGGCCTGACTTTCTAAACAGCTTATGCCATTTTCCCCAATTGTGGATAAATATTGTAACTATTCATAGAAATACTAAAGGCTTATACTTCTGACAGACTCTTAAGTTGTTCCTTTTATATTGTAATTTCCTGCATTAGAAGCTAAAAACATACAAACCTCAATGTACATTGTTACGAAAGCAAAATACTGTTCTATGGATGTTGGAAATCTGAAACAGGAAAATCAAGTCTAGTAACATCTGTGGACAGAAAACAGAGTTAATGACCTGAACTTTAGCAGAACTGTGGAGAGACAGCAATTTACCTAAAATGAACCTCAGATATGGAACTCCCTGCTCCCAAGTCGAGCAGAACAAGAGAGGTAGGATGTGTCTCCTACATATGGGAAACTGGAACTCAACATGGCCGTGTGAACTCAGTGGTGAGTTCAAACAGACACAATTTTCATTGTGGCAAGGACATATTTCTCAGTCTGTGATTTACAAATCTTTAGGGAAGTTGTAAGAACTCATAAAGGATGAATAAGATGCGTACAACTGTCAAGCCGTCAAGTTATTAAAATATTCTGCCCTGAGGAAAAAAATCTCCTGTGTCTGTGAGAGTTGAAAATAACATCTATGATAGCAGGTTCAATTGCTGTTTCTTGACATATCCCAAAGTACCATCATTATAGTAACCAAGTGTCAAGGAGCAACAGGTTCAACACCATCCTGCGCACCTCCCCCAGAATGAAGATCCCGCCATTCAGGACAATTCTTCCGGAGTCAGCTGTAGTCAATTGGGAATGTTCTGGCTCAGCCCAACTGCCTTAGGGTTAAAAATCTAGGTCACTAAATCAGGTTATGGTTTTTCATATGGATATATTATTGAGCTGCCTATTATAACTGTATGAATATTATTAGCCATTTTAATGCAAGGTGTGTCGCTTACCTCAACAAACAATCACTTTAATCAAGTATGTTGTAGAGTCGTAGGGTCATACAGATGGACAGCACAAAAACAAACCCTTCAGTCCAACTCGTCCATGCCAACTAGATATCCTAACCTAATCTAGTCCCATTTGCCAGCACCGGGTGCATATCCCTCTAAACCCTTCCTATTCATATACCCATTCAGATGCCTTTTAAATGTTGCAACTACCACTTCCTCTGGCAGCTCATTCCATACACGCCCAACTCTTTGTATGAAAACATTGCATCTTAGATCCCTTTTAATTCTTCCCCCTCTCACGCTAAACACAGCCCCTAGTTCTGGACTCACCCACGCCTATTTATCCTATCCATGCTCGTCATGATTTTGCAAACCTATAAGGTCACCCCTCAGCCTCCAACACTCCACGGAAAACAGCCCCAGCCCCAGCCTGTTTAACCTCTCCCTATACCTCAAACCCTCCAACTCTGCTCTGGCAACATCCTTGTAAATCTTTTCTGAACTCTTTTTTTAATCATGTGCGTTAGTTCAATAGCACTCCTGAAGGCTATTGCTTATGGAGGCAAGTACAATCTTTTCTCTTCTGGCCCACTTGAAAGCCTAGGGTGCAACATATGTCTCCACTCTAACTGTTGTCTCACATTGTTGGTACTAACTTCTCTTATAGAGTCATAGAATCACAGAGTCATATAGCCCTTTGGTCCAACCGCTCCACGACGAACATAATCCCAAACCAAACTAGTCCTACTTGCCACCTGCTGGCCCATATTTGGAGGGGTAAGGTTTCCTATTTGTGTATTTGTCATGCAACGTTGTAACTATGCCCACATCCACTTCTTCAGGAAGTCCATTCCAGACGCGAATCACCCTCTGTGTAAAAGATTTGCCCTTCATGCCTTTTTTAAATCTTTCTTCTCTCATATTAAAAATATGTCATGAAATCCACCATCCTATGGAAAAGACACATACCATTAACTCTATCTATACCCCTCATGATTTTACAGATCTGTCACCTCTCAACCTTCCACGCTCCAGTGAAAGAAATGCCAGCCTACCCAGCCTTCATTTAGAACTCAAACCATCCATACCAAGCAACATCCTGGGAGTAACTCTCTTTCATTACCAGATTAATTATTACCTGAGGCAAAAGTGTGAAAGATGTCTCTTCCAAGCCTCCAAGGATACAAAATTCAAACAGAACAAACTGGTAATAATAAAGAAATAACTGCACTGCTCACCCTGCATTTCTGATCACACTGGGGCTCTGAAGTGACACAGACAATGGGCCAGAAATGGTACACGTCTAGTTCACACGATGTATATAACACATTTGTGAATGTGACAAAGAGTAAACACAAACATCAATTCTCGAAAGACCTGTGAGTTCAGTTTGATGAAAGACAGAGACAGAATGTTGATGGGAGTCAGTGGATGTATAACGCCTGTTGCTGAAATGGCAATCCTATACGAAAGTTACTGCTGTTTAACAGCCCAATGGCTCAGGACTGACTTTTCCTTTTGGAATTTCTTCAATCAAGTTGCATCACAGTCTGCTACATTGAACTGCACTTCACGTTCGTTCTCATCAACCTCTGCAAGTTGCAATAGGTTAGGCACTGAAAACCAGGTAAAAGCATGATTGTTCCTAAAATGAGGACAAAATGAAACATTTGTTCAATTCTGTTTTTCAACATTTTCCCTGGGAGAGCCTGACTCCATTAGTTCACTGACCCAGTTCAGTGCACATCCTCACTCAAAGCTCAGGCTCCCATAATGGTGTTATTAATATTCTTCTGATTTAACATCCCACATCATCTCAGCAGCTAATACCAAACATACCGGATCCAGAAGTGACCAGCCTGATTGCATTGTGTATTGTGGAAAGGTCACCTTGATTGTATCTGAAGCTAATTATTACACAGGGAAGCCTAGCCAGTTTCTGTATTTTCTCCCAACTGTATACTTGGCTCTGTACCTATCCTAATACTGTCTATCTCCCTTTCATCCTTTAGCATGCTCCTCCATACCTTACTCTTTCACTGATCTTGTTATCTCCTTGTGGAGCTTGATGTCAAAATGGTTGGGATTGTGCTTCTCATAAGGAGCTTGGGATGCTTTGCTACATTAAAGACACTTCATCAATGCAAGTTGTTTCTTGCTGATCAATTCATTTGCATAATAGTGAAGCCCTGACAATGAGTGCATCACCTAGTCGTGATGGTGAAACATATTCCCAGCCCAATTTGCTTCTGTGTAGAAGTTTGCAGTGAAGTGCTCAAAATGGAGACCTGTGATCCATCAGAGCTACTCTTCAACATGCCTGGCAACATCTGAGAACTGCTGCAAATATACGGCTCTGTTTGACACCTATTCTACAGATAGACTGTCAGTCCAAAACAAACTCAGGTCTTCTGCAGAGCCAATGTTTGAGAGGGAAAGCTGGCAGGAAATATTAAAGTCATAGAAATGTACAGCATGGAAACAGACCCTTCGGTCTAACCCATCCATGCTGACCAGATATCCCAACCTAATCTAGTCCCATTTGCCAGCACTTGGCCCATAAACTGTTCCTATTTCATATACCCATCCAAATGCCTCTTAAATGTTGCAATTGTACCAGCCTCCACCACTTCCTCTGCCAGCTCATTCCATATATGTACCATCCTCTGCATGGAAAGGTTGCCCCTTAGGTCTCTTTTATATCTTTCCCCTCTCACCCTAAATCTATGCCCACTAGTTTTGGACTCCCCAACTCCCGGGAAAAAACTTTATCTATTTACCCTATCCATGCTCTTTATGATTTTATAAACCTCTATAAGGTCACCCCTCGGCCTCCGATGGTCCAGGGAAAACAGCCCTAGCCTATTCAATCACTCCCTCAAACCCTCCAACCCTGGCAAAATCCTTGTAAATCTTTTCTGAACCCTTTCAAGTTTCACAACATCTTTCCGATAAGAAGGAGACCAGAATTGCACGCAATATTTCAAAAGTGGCCTAACCAATGGCCTGTACAGCCACAACATGACCTCCCCAACTCCTGTACTCAATAGACTGACCAATAAATGAAAGCATACCAAACACCTTCTTCACTATCTTATCTACTTATGATTCTCCTTTCAAGGAACTATGAACCTGCACTCCAGGGTCTCTTTGTTCAGCACCACTTCTCAGGACCTTACCATTAAGTGTATAAGTCCTGCTCTGATTTGCATTTCCAAAATTATCTAAATTAAACTCCATCTGCCACTCCTCAGCCCATCGGCCCATCTGGTCAATATCCTGTTGTACTCTGAGGTAACCTTCTTTGCTGTCCACTAATTGAGAAACTTCCACGAACCTTTGCAGAAAACAAAACCTTTCTAGTGCATTTGCACAGAATTCGTAGCAAAACGGCATTATTTTGTTCAGAAAAAAGCTCTAAAATGACTCCTCCTTACCCAGATGGAGCTCATTTCTCATCATCGCTTTCTCTTCTTCCTTCTGCTGAAGGTCTTGGTTAGTCTTGAGGCTGTTTCTGCTGCCATCACGGGGAGTGTCATCATCTACAACTTGCAAAGCATCAGCGATGACGTCGGACAATTCATCGAGCTGTTTGGAAGTCAGACTGTCAAGGTTTACATGCTGTGTCCCAAGCTGCTGCACCACAGAATGAATGAAATTTTCTGATAGGAAACAGAACTCAGATTAGGACCATTTTGAGCATGTGATTGAAAATTAAGAAGAATAAACAGACTTCCCATGGAGTGTACTTCTGGAGGGGAGAACAGCATTAATCCTCACTCAGTCTAGCTTACAGTTGAGTGTGTGGTGCTGGAAAAGCACAGCAAGTCAGGCAGCATCCGAGGAGCAGGAGAATCGACATTTTGAGCAAGAGCCCTTCATCGGAATGGCAGCAATGGCCACACTCACACCAATGATCTACGATTCTCCTCTCCCCAGGCCTGACTGGGCCAACTCGCTTGGTTCGCCATTTCTTACCCAGAAGGAGCTCTCTTTGAGACATTGAGGGACCCTTTCACTGATCACACAGCCTCAGCAATGGCCATTGTTAGCTGCGGCAGTGTCGAGGCCCTCGCATTAGCTAGACATTGCTTTGGGAGGGGAGAGGTGCACCACAGTCCGTTCTTGGACAGTCATTCTGGTGCCAGCCTCTTAGTGGCTGTGGCCAGCAACATGCTGCCCATAAATCCATGCCATTCCCAGATTTCACAATGGGCATCACCACCATACATTAACAGTGCTATGGCTGTACCTTATGTAGAGCAGGTTTGTTTCAAAGGTAAATTACCTCTATCTGAAAAGAAATCTCTCCAACACGAAATTTGCCCTTGTATACTCTTTGATTGGCTCCTAGAGATCATAGGGTGGGCGTACTGTTCTGCAGTTTACCTGGCAACACTTCTTTTTAATGCAGAAGTAGAATGCAAAACCATAATAGATATAAAAAGGTAACCACAGGTTTGGAGAGAAAGTAGGATTGTTCTTTCAGTCAGGGCCTGGATGTGTGTGAAGTGCAGACTGACCTCCCACTATCCTGTAAAATTCTACGTTTCCTTGGGAAATAGCTAAGCAATAGCCCTTGTAATCCACCAATGTTTACTTGGTATCATTCAAATGTTTTGATCTAAATTTTTATGCGTACCATCCATGTGGCTGAGCAGATTGTTTGCATTGATTGCCCTGGCGCTGGATTCTTGCAGCACTTTCTCCGTTTTCACCTCTGGCAGCCTATCGTCAGCTTTCGGAGGTTGCCCATCCATGCTCGGATGACCCCCCTGGCTCTCTTTACTGGGTCCTTCTTGCTGTTTGCTCCTTGATGAGCCCAGTGTTTCCTTAAGCCACACTTCAGGCTGGTTCCCTGGTGTAGTAGCCTGCGCTGCCAGTTTCCGTGACAAATATCTCTCCAGAAGTGCTAACAGTTGCTTTCTGTCGATGGCCTCACTGACAGGGGCAGGGCCTTGTGCCTGAAGATGACCTCTCTCCTGCTTGAGAAGTCTTAAGGGCTCGGCTTGACCTTGTTTGCTGTCGGGAAATTGATGATGAAATGCGAGGAACTGGCTTGACGGAGATTTCCCTCGGTTACTTTGCAGGAAGTCATCCAAGGTGGAACTCGACTGGGCGATCTCACTCTGTCACCAAAACATAAGACAACATGGTTTGCAAAATCATCAGGGTGTGATGCTGGCTTTCAAAACAAAACATCATTATCAACAAGCTGGTTTCGGTGAATTAAATTCAGATCGTTAGTTCTTACTATGCTTCTGTTTCACGGTGGAGGGAAGTCTACAAAGAGGACACTTGGTCCAAATGATCTAAATCCTAATTTCATGGCTAAGTTTTCCATATCTGCACTTCCAAACCTGCTAACCTTTTCTCCATTCACTTTAACAGACGGAAATCTATGGTTTGTGTGTGAAAAAGTGACAAACCACATTCGTTATCTGTGATGTTTGTTTTTTCAACTTTGCTTCTTGTTTTTTCTGACCTATGGTTGCTCTACATGTTCTCTATTCTGTAACTAAGGACTGCACCTGGGTACCTTTGTACCTAAGATGGCGCTGTAAGTGGCAATTTTTAATCTTTCCACTGTACTCATTTGAGTATATGTGACAATAAAGAAAAAGCTAATTCAATACAGTTCAATTTACAATCAAATTTCTTCCACCTGCCGTCTACAGTTTAATCTATCATTTTTTTTTATGTCAATTCTACCTCACGTGAAGTCTCTGCAAGAATGATGGAAGAATGCAACCATGAGCAGATGGTCTGACAGATTACAGTATAGCAGGTATGTTCTTTAGAACTCATAGAGTCATAGAGATGTACAGCATGGAAACAGACCCTTCGGTCCAACCTGTCCATGCTGACCAGATATCCCAACCCAATCTCGCCCCACCTGCCAGCACCCGGCCCATATCCCTCCAAACCCTTCCTATTCATATACCCATCCAAATGCTTCTCAAATTTTGCAATTGTACCAGCCTCCACCTCTTCCTCTGGCAGCTCATTCCATACACGTACCACCCTCTGCATGAAAACGTTGCCCCTTAGGTCACTTTTATATCTTACCCCTCTCACCCTAAATCTATGCCCTCTAATTCTGGACTCCCCGACCCCAGGGAAAAGACTTTGCCTATTTATCCTATCCATGCCCCTCATAATTTTGTAAACCTCTATAGGCCTCCAACGCTCCAGGGAAAACAGTCCCAGCCTGTTCAGCCTCTCCCTATCGCTCAAATCCTCCAAC
>NC_057714.1:100310280-100327880 GCF_004010195.1 Chiloscyllium plagiosum | reverse complement strand
TCAAGTTTCACAACATCTTTCCGATAGGAAGGAGACCAGAATTGCACGCAATATTCCAATAGTGGCCTAACCAGGTCCTGTACAGCTGCAACTTGACCTCCCAACTCCTCAATACTCTGACCAATAAAGGAAAGCATACCAAATGCCTTCTTCACTATCCTATCTACCTGCTACTCCACTTTCAAGGAGCTAAGAACCTGCACTCCAAGGTCTCTTTGTTCAGCAACACTCCCTAGCACCTTACCATTAAGTGTATAAGTTCTGCTAAGATTTGCTTTCCCAAAATGCTGCAACTCGCATTTATCTGAATTAAACTCCATTTGTCACTTCTCAGCCCATTGGCCCATCTGGTCAAGATCCTGTTGAAATTGGAGGTAACCCTCTTCGCTGTCCACCACACCTCCAATTTTGGTGTCATCTGCAAACTTACCAACGGTACCTCTTATGCTCGCATCCAAATCATTTATGTAAATGACAACAAGTCGAGGACCCAGCACCGATCCTTGTGGCACTCCACTGGTCACAGGCCTCCAGTCTGAAAAACAACCCTCCACCACCACCCTCTGTCTTCTACCCTTGAGCCAGTTCTGTATCCAAATGGCTAGTTCTCCCTTTATTCCATGAGATCTAACCTTGCTAATCAGTCTCCCATGGGTAACCTTGTCAAACGTCTTACTGAAGTCCAAATAGATCACATCTACTGCTCTGCCCTCACCAATCCTCTTTGTTACTTCTTCAAAAAACTCAATCAAGTTGGTGAGACATGATTTCCCACGCATAAAACCATTCTTTCCTTCATTTAATATGTATCTTTCTTCCAAAACTAATTTGTTGCACCAACTCTGTCCTTGTCTTCAAAGTCTTCCTGTGATGTTAGTCATTTCCACCGTTGCTAGAAGAAATGCCTGGCCAGCATACAGTGATACAGCCACCTTGACACTACCCTCACAAGCTTAGATATAATAATAATTTGGCTCAGTTTTTGCCTCAGAAATCTCTGGGTTCAAGCTCCACTCGAGGATTTTAGTCTTTACTGGGTAAAAACAATGACTGCAGATGCTGGAAACCAGAGTCTAGATTAGAGTGGTGCTGGAAAAACACAGCATCCGAGGAGCAGTAAAATCGACATTTCGGGCAAAAGCCATTTACTGCAAATTCAGTGCAGCACTGAGGGAAAGATGGCAATGTTTGATGGAGATGCTGAGCATATAGAATGGTTTTAGATGCTGCATGTTTATTCAAAGAGCAAGTTAAAAATCACACAACACCAGGGTTATAGTCCAACAGGTTTAATCACCTGATGAAGGAGCGGCGCTCCGAAAACTCGTGTGCTTCCAATTAAACCTGCTGAACTATAACCTAGTGTGTGATTTTTAACTTTGTATGCCCCAGTCCAACACCGGCATTTCCACATCATTTTAAAGAGAAAACTGGAATCATAGACAACATTACTCCTTCAAACCAGAAGCAATTAATGAGGCCATTTGACTTGCATTCATTGTTCAGACATTGTTGCATTCAAAATTGAATTGAATTGAATTTATTGTCACGTGTACCGAGGTACAGTGAAAAGTTTTGTCTTGCGAGCAATACAGGCAGATCACAGAGTTAAGTAGCATAGATAGTAAATAATAGGTAAACAGTGGCAAAAACCAAAACACAAGTGCAGGCAAATGCTAAGAGCTGCTGTGCCTACCTACAAAACAACTGCATTTGCAATACAAACCTTTTCATTGTATCTGAAACCCTGTTGGGCATGTTGAAGAGATGAGAGTTCTATACATAAATGAACTATTCTAATGGCATTAATTTTGTGAAGACTCATCAAATGTCCATATGAATAAAAAGGTTCAACTGAAAATTGCAGTGACTCAGGAAACCTTGCACATAGAAACAGGACATAGACAGGCAACACTTAGTGGTGTTAAAATAGATAACAGAGAAACAAAAGGGACCTATGAGATTTGTAGAAACAAAGCTCAGAATCCAACCAATGCAGAGCAGTGATCAGCCAAACTAAAACAGCAGTAAGGAGAATGCTTGAAGTGGGAAGAAGCATCTCCGATCTGTCTCATCATGGGAAGATAAACTGATAGAAGACTTTGAAGACAAGGACAGAGTTAGTGCAACAAATTAGTTTTGGAAGAAAGGTACATATTAAATGAAGTCTGATGATGGGCATCTGACAAGGGGGCCTTGTAACCAACAGTTAATTCAGGGCAGAATCTTGTGCTGTTGTTAGTGGCGTTGCTAGAATGCGTAGGAACAAAAGAATGGGAGGAGGCCATTCAGCCCCCTGTGCCATTCTGCCATTCAATGAGATCATGGCTGATCAGAGGCCTAAATCCTTATATCTGCCTTTGCCCGTTACCCAGTAATAACTTTGCTTAGCAAAAGTCAACTACCTCAGATCTAAATTTAACAATTGATCTGGCATCCACTGCTATTTGTGGATGAGAGTTGCACACAACCTCTGTGTGTAGAAGTACTTCCTAAAGTGTCACCTGAATGGTCTTAATTCTCAGACTAGGATCACTAGTTCTAGAATCTCAAATCAGTTTGTTTAAACTCCAGAGAAAGCAGGCCCAATTTATATAATTTCTCCTCATAGCTGCTGAAGTTCAGATATCAATATTGTAAACCGACACTGTATGCCCACCAAGGCCATGGTCGAGGCTACTACATATCGCCACCTAGAGACGTGTAGCTGTACAGCACGGAAACAGATCCTTCGGTCCAACTCGTCCGTGCCAACAGATATACCAACCTAATCTAGTCCCATTTGCCTGCACTTGGCCCATATTTCAAAGCTCCTTGGATGCTGCCTGAACTGCTGTGCTCTTCCAGCACCACTAATCCAGAATCTGGTTTCCAGCATCTGCAATCATTGTTTTTACCCCATATCCTTCTAAACCCTTCCTATTCATATATCCATCCAGATGCCTTTTAAACATTATAATTGTACCAGCCCTCCACCACTTCCTCTGGCAACCTATTCCATACAATGGAGTACCACTGGATTTGTGGGAGTTGACTAAGGTGACCTCATTTCTGAGGAAATCCAGTTACTGCAGCTGGAAAAGATGATGCTTACTGAGCAGAAGCCTCTCACTGACATGCAGACAACTGAACTGAAAAACTGATTGCGAGGAGAGAGTGTGGGCTGGAAAAGCACAGCAGGTCAGGAAGTATCTGAGGAGCAGGAAAATTGACGTTTTGGGCAAAAGCCCTTCATCAGGAATGAGGCTGGGAGCCTCGGGGGGTGGAGAGATAAATGGGAGAGGGCTGGGGCTGGGAGAAGGTAGCTGAGACTGCAGTAGGTGGATGGAGGTGGGGGTAAAGGTGATAGGTCAGGGAGGAGGGTGGAGTGGATAGGGTGGGAAGGAAGATGGACAGATGAGACAGATCATGACGGCGGTGCTGAGCTGGAAGGCTGGAACTGGGGTAAGGTGGGGGGGAGAGGAAATGAGGAAACTGGTGAAATCCACATTGAGTGACGATGGAGGAGGCCCAGGACCTGCATGTCCTCAGCAGAGTGGGAGGGGGTATTGAAATGTTCGGCCACGGGGCAGTGGGGTTAATTGGTGCAGATGTCCTGGAGATGTCTTCTGAAGTGCTTCTGCGGATAGGTGTCCTGTCTCCACAATGTAAAGGAGATTGCATCGGGAGTAACAGATACAGTAAATGACATGTAGAAGTGCAGGTGAAACTCCGATGGATGTGGAAGGCTCCTTTGTGGCCTTGGATGGAGATGAGGGGGGACATGTGGGCACAGGTTTCGCAATTCCTGAGGTGGCAGGGGAAGGTGCCAGGAGGAGAGGGTGGGTTGTGGGGGGCGTGGACCTGACCAGGTATTCGTGGAGGGAACAGTCTTTAAGGAAAGCAGGTAGTAGTGGGGAGGGTCATATCTCTGGTGGTGGGGTCAGTTTGTAGGTGGACTCCCACAGCTACCTGGACTACACCTCCAATAAGAACACTATCCCTTATTCCCAGTTCCTCTGCCTCCGCTGCATCTGCTCCCAGAAGGACCAGTTCCACCACAGAACACATCAGATGGCCTCCATCTTCAAAGACTGTAATTTCCCCTTCCATGTGGTCCACGACGCCCTTCAGCGCATCTCATCCACTTCCCGCACCACCTCCACCCTCAAACCCTACCCCTCCAATCACAACAAGGACAGAACCCTCCTTGTGCTCACCTTCAACCCAACCAACCTCCGTATGCATCACATCATCCTCTGTCATTTCTGCCACCTACAAACAGACCACATCACTAGAGATATATTTCCTTCCCCACCCTATCTGCGTTCCATTAAGACCATTCCCTCCACCACACCCTTGTTGGGTCCACACTCCCCACCAACCCACTCTCCCCTCCCGGCACATCCTCTGCCACCACAGGAATTGCAAAACCTGCGCCCACACCTCACCCCTCACCTCTGTCCAAGGCCCCAAAGGAGCCTTCCATATCTTTCAGAGTTTTAGCTGTACTTCCACCCATGTCAGTTACTGTATTTGTTGCTCCCAATGTGGTCTCCTCTACACTGGGGAAACAAGGCGCCTACCCACAGAACGCTTCAGAGAACATCTCCGGGATACACGCACAAAGCAACTCCACCATCCTGTGACTGAACACTTTAAGGAGAAAGTGAGGTCTGCAGATGCTGGAGATCAAAGTTGAAACTTTATTGCTGGAACAGCACAGCAGGTCAGGCAGCATCCAGGGAACAGGAGATTCGACGTTTCGGGCACAGGCCCTTCTTCAGGAATGAGCAGAGAGTGTTCAGCAGGAGAAGATAAAAGGTAGGGAGGAGGGACTTGGAGGAGGGGAGTTGGAAATGTCTTCTTCTTGACCTCTCCGCCTCCACCCTACTCCGACCTATCACCCTCACCTTGACCTCTTTCCACCTATCACATTTCCAACGCCCCTCCTCCAAGTCCCTCCTCCCTACCTTTTATCTTCTCCTGCTGAACACTCTCTGCTCATTCCTGAAGAAGGGCCTGTGCCCGAAACGTCGAATCTCCTGTTCCCTGGATGCTGCCTGACCTGCTGTGCTGTTCCAGCAATAAAGTTTCAACTTTGATATCCAAATGAATCCAACAAGAACTGGACCAAGCATATGTGGTACTCATAATCTTCTTCATCCTAAGTATACGCATGATTTTACTACAACTGCTAAGTATTTCATCAGTAATATTTTCAGCAACATAACACAAAACATCGCAGATAAGAAAAACTGCCCTTGGCCCACAAGCCTCATTCCTGATGAAGGGCTCATGCTGGAAACATCGATTCTCCTGCTCCTCGGTTGCTGCCTGACCTGCTGTGCTTTTCCAGCATCATACTCTCAACTTTGACCTCCAGCATCTGCAGTCCTCACTTTCTCCTAAGCGAGGGATATGGTTGAGGTAAGAAAACTCTGAGCACTGAGATTCATTGAGAAGGGCCGAGGATGGTTGGAATGGCGAACATCCTGAGACGATGTAGTACTGTCCACATAACTGCTCATGTAGCCGCATGATGCTTAATTATTAGCTTGATTGCATCCATATGTAATTAATTCATGTTGATGACTGGATTGCAACCAGCCAGGATGTAAAAGTATACAAAATCTATGTTTTCCTTTTCTGGGGTGGAGAGATGCATGGTGGGCCTAGCAACCTACTCCCCACTGGTGTAAAATAAACCATTTAATGTTTGGTATGGACCTGGATGCTGATGGATTTACCTGTACTATTGAAATGGTGAGACATTGAGAAAGTGAGGAAATACAAAGAGAGCTGGCCGCCCTTGTACACCAGTCACCGTAAGTAGTCAAGCAAGTGCAGCAAACTATGGATTAGATTCCCTTCAGTGTGGAAACAGGCCCTTCAGCCCAACGGTCCACACTGACCATCCAAAGAATAACCCACGAAGACCCATTCCCTACACCTAACACTACAGGCAATTTAGCATGGCCAATACACCTAAACTGCACATCTTTGGACTGTGGGAGGAAACCGGAGCACCCGAAGGAAACCCACGCAGATATGGGAAGAACGTGCAAACTCCACACAGACAGTTTTTAGATTAGATTAGATTAGATTACTTACAGTGTGGAAACAGGCCCCACGGTGTTGCCCAAGGTGGGAATTGAACCCAGGTCCCTGGCGCTGGGAGGCAGCAGTGCTAACCACTGAGCCACCATGCTGTCCCATGGAAGGCAAATGGTGTATCTTCCTTCATTTTAAGTGGAACTGTGTCTATAAGCCAGGATGTCTTACTGGATCATACTAGGCCTTGGTGAGACCATACCTGGAGGGCTGTGCTGTTTTGGTGTCCCCACTTAAGAAAGGATACACTCGCCATGGAGGGAGTGCAGTGAAATTTCAATGGGGATTGCTGTAAGATGACAACTTGGGCTGCATTCACTAGAGTTTGAGAGGGGATCTGACTGAAACACATAAAATTCTAACAGGGCTGACAGGCTAGATGCAGGATGTTTTCCTGCTGCAGGGATGGGGGGGTGATGTTTAGAACTAGCAGTCACAGTGTCTCACAAGGGGGTAGATCATTTAGGACTGGGACGAGGAAACATTTCTGCCCTCGTAGGGTCATGGCCTGGTGGACTCCTCAACCATAAAAGGTTGTGGAGGCCAAGTCACTGAACATAGTCAAGATGGAGGTGGATTGTGGTTTTAGATTTTAAAGGGATCAAGGGATATGGGAACAAAAGCAGGAAAATGGCATTGAGGTGGAGGATCAGCCATGGTAACACTGAATGGTGCAGCAGGCTTGATGGGTCAAATGGCCAAATCCTGCTCCTAGTGTCTTTGATTCGACATAATTAGGGGTCGCAATAGTGCACTCGGATCCTATTTTTAAGCAGAATTATGTTCTGGGAGAGAAAGCCAAACAACTCCTCTCTCCAGGGCTGGGACTGATCCAGCTGTAAGCCTGCCTGTCACTGTGTAGTCTACACGGTAGGTACATCCTCGAGGTGGTGGGATGTCCATCAGTGGGGACTTCCCAAAAAGAGCCGGCCTGGGTCTCTCGCCTGTGCTCCAGGCCACGGGAAATACACCCAATGTCACATCCTGAGGGTCGAAGGGGCAGAGTGTGGGGATAAACTGACTGGAGGAAATTGTGAATTAAATGGGGGGAAAGGCTCCAGAAAATCAGAGAATCTTGAACTCAATTTGCTCAGGTATCGTGACTTGGTAGACAATGGGAGGAAGAACATGGATGTGTAGGGCATGACTATGCAGCATTAAGAGACAAACTTGGGCCACACAGAAACTCGCTGCCAACTTTTTATTATCCTACATCTGCTTCCCAAGAGGGTTGTAGAATGCACAAGCTCTTGTACTCTTGTCATCAAAAAAGAGCTATTGCTGTCATATATTGCCATGCATTTTATGGTTTTATGTGGCAGTGACTGTCACAGTTGTGACCATTTTTAAAGAGAGAGATGAAAATCAATACCAACCTTGTCAGTTCTGCTCTTATGAGATGGCATGGGATTAGCTGGCTGCGAGAAAGCACTGAGGAGCTGAAGGTACTGATGGAGAGAATTGAATCCTTGCAGGTCACCATGATCTGCCCTTTCATAACTTTCCTCACTTGTGACCTTTTCTTGTGTAGCCCTAACAATGAAAAAAGAAAGGGGTCAGATGAGTTAAATTTGAATTCAAAAACCAAGTCAAAATGGCTCAGTGTGAATTGATTGTGAACAGTTTTCTTTATCATTCAACAGAGAATGGTTCAAGATGGTGACACTGCAAAGACACAGGCTGGTCTTGGCCCCCAACAAAGATATTCTACTTAAGTTGCTCAACCCTTTTCTAGTCCACGTTACCCCATTCACAGCCAATTGTTCTTCTGGTCTCCCCCAGACTTCAGCCAATGGCATTCACTGTGTCAACCACGGATTGGAAACTATAGTATTGTTAAGATCTTAGTTTCTAGTAATATTGCACAAATCAGATCCCACAGCGTAACCTGGCTCCAAAGACCATTTGGTTTCTTTTCAATCTGTTTACCACAGAGGTCACTCACTGAACATACTTATAACATGCTGCCAATGCATTTTTAAGAACAAACAACAATACAGCACAGGAACAGGCCCTTCGGCCCTCCAAGCCTGCACTGACACATTTTGCCCTTCCATATTAAAACTGTCTTCACTCACTGGATCCATATTCCTCTATTCCCTTCCTATTCATGTATTCATCCAGGTTCTTCTTGAACGCTGCTATTGTGTCTGTTTCCACCACCTCCTTTCGCAGTGTGTTCCAGGCACTCACCACCCTTTGTGTGAAAAGCCTGCCTCACAAATCTCTTTTAAACTTCCCCCCACACCCTCACCACATCTTGAACCTGTGACCCCTAGTAATTGACCCCTCCACCCTGGGAAAAAGCCTCATACTTTCCACTCTATCCATGACAATCACAATCATATAATCTTCGATCAGGCTATTCCTCAACCTCCTGCGTTCCAGTGAAAACAAACCCAGTCTATCTAACCTTTCTTCATGGCTAAAATCCCCCATACCGGGCAACATCCTGTAAACCTTTTCTGTACGCTCTCCAAAACATCCACATCCTTCTGGTAGGGTGGTGACCAGAACCGTACGCACTATTCCAAATGTGGCCGAACTAAAGTTCTATAAAGCTGCAGCATAACTTGACTATCCTTATATTCAATATCCCTTCCAATGAAGGCAAGCATGCCACAGGCCTTTTTTACTACCTTATCTAGCTGCAATGCCACCTTCAGTGACCTGTGAAGCTGCACACACAGAACCCTCTGCATATCAATATTCCTAAAAGTTCTGCCATTCACTGTAATATATTCCAACTGGACTTGACCTTCCAAAATACATTATCTCACATTTGTCTGGATTAAACTCCATCTGCCATTTTTCTGCCCATGCCTCCAACTGATCTATATCCTGTTTTTTCCTTTGACAATCCTCCTCACTATCCACAACTCCACCAATCTTTGTATCATACACACATACCAAATAGACAATCTACATTTTCCTCCAAACCATTTATGTTGATCATGAACAGCAGAGGTCCCAGCACTGATCCCTGTGGAACACCACTAGTCACAACTCTCCAATCTGAAAATCAGCCTTCCACTGCCACCCTCTGACTCCAATGATGAAGCCAGTTCTGTATCCATCTTGTCAGCTCATCACTGACACGATGTGACTTCACCTTTTGTACCCATCTGTCATAAGGGACCTTGTCAAAGGTTTTACTGAAGTCCATGTAGCCAACATTAATTGCTTTTGAAGATGGGTAGAGGGACAGGTAGCATTGAGGAAATGGGGAGGCTGCAGAAGGATTTGGACAGGTTAGGAGAGTGGGCAAAATGGTAGATGGAAAACAACATGGGAAAGTGTGAGGTCATGCACTTTGGTAGGCATGGACTATTTTCGAGATGGGAGAAAATTCAGAAGTCTGAAGTGCAAAGAGACTTGAGAGTTCCAGTCCAGGATTGTCTCAAGGTAAACTTGCAGGTTGAGTCAGTAGTTAGGAAGGCAAATGCAATGATGGCATTTATTTTTAGAGGACTTGAATACAAAAGCAGAGACACACTTCTGAGGCTCTACAAGGCTTTGGTCAGCCCACTTTTGGAGTATTGTGCACAGTTTTGGGCCCCAGATCTCAGGAAGGATATACTGCCCCTGGAGTGTGTTCAGAGGAGGTTCACAGAGAATGGTCCCAGGAATGAAAAGCTTAACACATGAGGAACATTTGAGGACCCTGGGTCTATACTCGATGGAGTTTAGAAGGGTGAGGGGGCGATCTAATTGAAACCTACAGAACAATGAATGGCCTAGACAGATTGGAGGTTGGGAAGTTGTTTCCATTGATAGAAGAGACTAGAACGTGAGGGCACAGCCTTAGCGTAAAGGAAAGACCTTTTAAAACAGAGATAAGGAAAAACTACTTTAGCTAGAGAGTGGTGAATCTATAGAATTTACTACCACAGAAGGCTGTGGAGGCCAAGCCATTGAGTGTACTTAAGATGGAGATAGAAAAGTTCTTGATTGTCAAGGGGATCAAGACAGAAAGCAGGAGAATGGGGTTGAGAAACCGTCGGCCATGATTGAATGGTGAAGCAGACTTGGTGGGTTGAATGGCCTAATTTCTGAGAGAAAATGAGGACTGCAAGATATTAGAGATCAGAGTCGCGAGTGTGGTTTTGGAAAAGCACAGCAGGTCAGTCGGCATCCAAGGAGCAGGAGAATCAATGTTTTGGGCAAGGGCCCTTCATCAGGAATGAGGCTGTGAGCCGAGGGGTAGAGAGATAAATGGGGGGGGGGGCATAGAGCTGATGCATTTGAGAAATTACAAATTACAGCCACCAGCCAGGAGTGTGGCCACATCTTGTCAACAGTTATCTACTGAGGCCACTTAACCAGTCAGCCCCATCAGGTCCATCTACAGAAACTCAGTGGAAAAGGAATTTGCTAGGAGGGGTAGCAAAGGTGTCTGCTTCAGGGGGAAAGAAACTGTGCGCATTTTTTTTGGGAATGGCACTGCAGGCTGGGGTAAAGGGAGATGAGCACTGCAAGGGGAGGATACAGTAAAGCAAGGGTGGGAAGGGGGCCATTCGAAGAGAGGGTTTGCCCATGGTCAGGAGCATCCTGGTTTCAAGGCTGGTTCAATATATGACCATACTTGGTATGGACATCTCAAATGGAGAGGAAGGTGAGCAAGGGCCAGGGATCTCTCATCGTATGAGCTGAAGATCCCAAAATTTGGCACAGGTGAAAGTCAGTGGTAAGGCTCTTAGTCCTGATGCAAGTAGGAAAATGTAGGCGGATGTATTCTGAGGGCATGAGGAAGGTGCACAGAGGGGATTGCTACTGTGGGAGGTTCAGAGAGGAGACTGAGACTGAGAGATGAAGGTAATAGTGAAAGTTGCACAGCATGAGCCTTGGTGGGATGCGGCTGAAGTTGGTGTGAGGCAGCAGAGAGAAGATTGTGGCATGTACCCTGGCTCAGCAGGGATGGCCTTTGAGCTTCTTCGAGCACACACTGCTGTCCAATCCTCCAGGGTCTGAGGAGACAGTACAGACCTGGGTAATGACTTCACACCAGGCTGCTAACGTCTGGTGGCATGACATCTTCTGGGTAGAGAACTGCTTGCCTTTGCACCATCGCCCTTTGGCCAGTAACTCGCGGTCCCTGTCAAGTGAGCAGGGTAGCTTCAGCATGCCAATATCCGTCTGGGTACCCAGCTGCCTTTCAAAGATGGCATCAACGCAGGGAATGCTGATCTTTCGGTGGATACCCATTGAGTGTCGAGTTTTTCTGGGAATGGTGTGTGGTAAGATGGGGTCAGAATCAGAATTCAGAGATTCCATGGGGTGAGGTAAGTCATTAACGAAGTGGACTTGATGAGATTTAGACAGTAAAGCAACTCGCACACTCAGTAGAAATCCTCCAAAAAACACTCTCACAACTCGGACTTAGTTGAAAAAAACACATTCTTAATGCTGTTCCCATTCAAACCAAAACAAAAATCAGACTGATAGGAAATCCTAGATTCTGAGTTGAACCTTTTTTACTCAAACATTGTATCCATACCTTTTTTCTAAACATGTATTAAAATGAATGAAATTCAATCAACAATTTGGAGCAGTGTTAAATAATGAAAGGATGGAGAGGGTGCAGAAGAGGTTTACCA
This sequence comes from Chiloscyllium plagiosum, assembly GCF_004010195.1. Lineage (NCBI taxonomy): Eukaryota > Metazoa > Chordata > Chondrichthyes > Orectolobiformes > Hemiscylliidae > Chiloscyllium > Chiloscyllium plagiosum. Next base: position 100,316,190 of record NC_057714.1, on the reverse strand, counting down.
GGATGCTGCCTGGATTAAAGAGTATGAGCTATAAGGAGAGACTAGAAAAACTCAGGTAGGTGTAGTGGACTGCAAAGAGGGATACCTCAGATTACAACAGGATCTTGACCAGATGGGCCAATGAGCTAAGAAGTGGCAGATGGAGTTTAATTCAGATAAATGCGAATTGCTGCATTTTGGGAAAGCAAATCCTAGCAGGACTTATACACTTAATGGTAAAGTCCTAGGGAGTGTTGCTGAACAAAGAGACCTTGGAGTGCAGGTTCATAGCTCCTTGAAAGTGGAGTCGCAGGTAGATAGGATAGTGAAGGCGGCGTTTGGTATGCTTTCTTTTATTGGTCAGTGTATTGAGTACAGGAGTTGAAAGGTCATGTTGCAGCTGTACAGGACATTGGTCAGGCCACTGTTGGAATGTTGCGTGGAATTCTGGTCTCGTCAGAACTAGAGGGCATAGGTTTAGGGTGAGAGGGGAAAGATATAAAAGAGACCTAAGGGGCAACTTTTCACACAGAGGGTGGTACGTGTATGGAATGAGTTGCCAGAGGATGTGGTGGAGGCTGGTACAATTGCAACATTTAAGAGGTATTTGGATGGGTATATGAATAGGAAGGGTTTGGAGGGATATGGGCCGGGTGCTGGCAGGTGGGACTAGATTGGGTTGGGATATCTGGTTGGCATGGATTGAAGGGTCTGTTTCTGTGCTGTACATCTCTATGACTCTAGGTCAGTGGATGCTGAGGGGAGATTTGATAGAAGTCTATAAACTTATGGGATGCACAGATATGGTTGACAAACAGAATCTTTTTCCCAGAGTTGAAATGTCTAATGCTATGGGGCACGCATTTAAGCTGAGAGGGGGCACATTCAAAGGAGATGTGAGGGGTAGGGATTTTTTACATAGAGTGTGGTAGGACTCTGGAATGCACTGCCAGGGCTGGTGGTGGCGGTAGATATAAGAGGGACATTTAAGAGACTTTTATATGAATGTTCAAGGAATAGCGGGATATGGACCAAGGGCAGGCAGAAGGGATTAGTTTAATTTGGGGGTCATGTTCAGTACAACATCGTGGACAGAGGTCCCAATCCTGTGCTGGACTGGTCTATATTGAAAAAGCAAATTGACCAGGATCATGGGATTCCGTAAACTGACCTATTTCTCCAGTTCTGTACTTAGTGACGAAGTATTGTTTTGACGGTTAGTTTATATCACCTTTACCCTTCCCCCTTTTGCACACACCACTTTAACTCTACAGCATTCGTTTTTATCTTGGAAATACCTCTGAAGTCAGGATTGTGGGAATAGGGTTGGAGTGTGCCATTTGAATATGTACCTGTAATGGGAAAATTGCTTTCTGAGCCAAGACAGCTCCTCCGCTCCTTTGATACATTAATGTTCCATCGGATGGTTTAAGCAACTACTGGCGACATCTTAGCAAGCTAACATCATTCTTGCTCATAGTTATCTACTACTTCTGCCTGCAGCAGGAATCAATTAAATCTCTTTGAGTAATGATTTGCGAACACTACTGAAGCTTCTAAATGTATATTAATGATTTGAAAGCCTTGTGTGATTTAATCAACAATGAGTTATTCAGAAAATTTCCGCACGACAGATCTGACCTGACCAGGGTTTTTTTTGAATGGGATTATTTATTCTCCAAATTACAATTGGTTATTTTTTGTTGCTCTAGTCTTTACGCACTCCTTCCCCCAAACCCCAGCACAGATCCTGACTCAATGATGATCCCTACATTTCGACCAGCACACGTACGGTGACATTCAAAATCAGCCAGCCTTATCCTTGTTCCCTCAGCCTGATGATCTCCTCGTAATCCACGATGGATGCCCACCATTCCTTTGTCCAATCCAGGATCCCTCCACTCTTCTCAGGCTCAATCAGTGCTGGAAAGAGAAGAGATGGCTGCCAGCTCTGTTTACGTCGGGGTCTTCCTGAGGCACTCAGGCCGCACTGACCCACAACTGAAGCGAAAACCATAGGAAAGAGCTTCCAATGAGGGAGCAGAAACCTGAAGAAACAGTTGCACACAGGTTGGCTCCTGTACCCGCTCACAGTCAGTCACATGCACCATTGGTGGTGATCCACAGTCCAGCCGTTCAACGATTCTCTTGACAGCTAACTCTTAAGGTCAGCCGATCTGAAGATTCACCAGAAGAAAAGCAAGAACACAGTAGGCTACTGTCACCACCTAACAAGAGCATCAAGTACAGACACAAAGTGGCACAGCACTTGACCTACCTTGTTGTTGTCTCAGAAAGCAATCAATGATTCATCACAGAGAACCACCTGATAATCGCCATGATTAACTGTTGTCCATTTGCTCACAGTGAGCCGATTGAACTGATACGTCCTTTTGCATTTCCCTTGGATTAGTGCACAACAGGTGTTTGTGATCTGATGACAATGAGGAAGCTGAAGAGCAAGGGTTGAAAATAGGCAGTACAATCAAGGATGTAGCAATCCTTCCTGTAACCTCAAATTTATATTCCCAAGTTTAAAAGTCCATGAAAAAAATGCTGAGAAACCTTTGCCTCTCAGTCACAGACTGTCATAGATGAGATCAAAACTGACATCAATCAGCAGACGGACCTTATGTAGAGCTTGGGACAGAGATGCCACACATTGGATGGAATAATTAAATTCAAATGGAAGTGTCATCAGAAGGCTTAAGCCATTAGATCAACTGGTTTCCCTTGATATGGGGAAAACTATGAATAAAATCATTCTGAAACTATTCTTTATTCTTGTCATGTTTCCAAATAAATTCAACATCAAGTTTGATCAAGTACTCCATTTGGGACAAAATGTTCTTATTTCTTCCATGGTGTATCAAACAGCTTTTTCTTCACAAATCAGGTTTCGTTAAATGCTTTGTATAAGACTTGATTGTTTGAGGAACTGCTGATGTGTGACGTAGGATTATTGCCATTACCTCGATTCTGTTCGTCTGAAATATTCTATTTGCAGTGTTTTCAATTAAGATTGAATTTTATTACCAAATCTTTGTCCAGTGAACACATTTCCAACTTTCCAATAATCCACATGAATGGCTCAAGCATCCACTTCGTTTTAAAAGAAACATAAAACCTAGGAGCAACAGTAGGCCATTCAGCCCTTCCTGCCTGCTCAGCTATTCAATTAGATCATGGCTTATTCTCTGTCTCAATGCGATATTCCCACTTTCTCGTTGCACACCTTTACAATCTAAAAATGGATCTATCTCCCTCTTGAATACATTCTGTGTCTTGGCCTCCATAGCCTCTGTGGTAGAGAATTCCAAATGGTCACTATCCTTTGAGTGAAGCTGTTTTTCCTTATCTCAGTGCTAAATGGCCTACATCGTATCCTGACTCTGTGCCTCCTGATTCTAGACTCCCCAGCTATGGGAAACATCCTCCCTGAAGTTTAAAGGTTTCAATCAGATTCCTTCTGATTCTTAGAAACTCTAGTGAATACAGGCTCAGAAAAACCAAACTGTCCTCATAGGACAACCCTACCATTCTCAGTATCAGCCTAATGACGTTCTGCTGCACTCCCTGTATGCCAAGTATATTCTTTTTCGGTAGTGATGCCAAAATTACATGCAATACATCAGGTATGGTCTCACGAAGGCCCTGTATATCTGCTGTACGGCATTCCTACTTCTGAATTTAAATCCTCTTGCTATGATGGCTAATAAACCATATTCCTTCCTCATTGTTTGGTACACCTGCCCGATTTCATTGACTGGTGCACAACGACTGCCAGGTTCCCTCCATACGTTCACACTTGCCCAGTTAAATAACACCCTGTCTTCCTGTTTTCACACTGAAATGTATAACTTCACATTTAGCCACACTGTACTGCTTCTGCCATGTATTTGCCCACTCGTTCAACCTGTCTAAATCACCTTGGAGCCACCTTGAATTCTCCTCACAAACCCACTTGGTTTTGTGTCATCAGGCATTGCGTTATCTGTAATCAAAAATGCCACTCCCCCTCCTCTCTGGCTCCTCTTTCTATCCTTCTTAAAGAAATCTCTATCCTGGAACATTAAACAGCCAGTCCTGCCTCTCCCTGAGCCATGCTTCTGTAATCGCTATGATATCCCAGTCCCATATTCCCAACCACGCTCTAAGTTCATTTGTTTTACCTGTCAGGCCTCATGCAGTGAAATAAATGCAGTTTCACTGATCAGTTCTACCTTGTTCTCTGTCGTGTTCTTACCTGCCTTTACTATTTAACTTATTACCCTTAATTACTGTACCATCCTCAGACTTATTTCTTTTCCCACCATCTCTTTGGGTCCCACATCCTGACAGACTAGTTTAAAGCCTCCTGAGTAACACTAACAAAACTCTCTGCCAGAATATTGGTCACCTTCCAGTTCAGGTGCGATCCTTTCTTCTTATATAAATCAACTCTACCCAAGAAGAGATCCCAATGGTGCAAAAATGTGAATCCTTACCCTTTACACCAGCTCCTTAGCCACCCGTTCATCTCTCTATCCCCTACTCTCCCTAGCACATGGCACTGGGAGTAATCCAGATATTCCTAGCCTCAAGAACCCACTTTTTAACCACCTGCCTAATTCCCTATATTCTCTCTGCAGAACCTCGTCCCTTTCTCTATCTATGTCGTTGGTACTAATGTGTATAATTACCTTCTGCCCGTCACTCCTCCCTTTGAGAATATTCTCCATCTGCTCCTTGACCCTGGGTAACACACCATTCTAATATCTTGCCCACAGCTGCAGAAACGTCTGTCTGTGCCCCTGACTAGAGAGACCCCTATCACAACTGGTCACTTAGAACCTGATGTACTCCTCATTATATTACAGCCAGTCTCAGTACCAGAAACTGGCTATCAGTGCTATATTACCCTGAGAGGGCATCACCCTCTACAATAGCCAAAACAGCAGACTTGTTTGAGATGGGGATAATCACAGGAGACTCCTGCACTACCTGCTTACTTGGAGGTGACCCATCTATCTGATTGTATCAGCAGTTTTTCTACCTTCCTGAAATTGCCATATGTCACACCCCCTGGCTGCTGTAAATTCCTCATTGCCTCAAACTGCGCTCCCCCATATCTGCCAGGAAGAGCACTTCATTCTACTAAAAGCCATCTTTGCCCCTGTAACAATCAACAGACCCAGAAAATACCTAAAGACAAACACTTTGCTCAAAAACCCAGTGTTAGCACAGCCTTCCTGCTCAAGACACGGCTCTGAGATAAGTTAATACCTATCTTGTATATTACAATTCAATCAAGAAACAGATCTCAGAAAAACATTAAAAGAAGTACCCTCCCCTACTCACTATTATAGATGAATCAAAAGAAAAATAACAGATTAAGATTTATACATTTTATAAATCTTAACCTCAAACACTTAACTGATCAGACATTTCAGATCTAATGCAATCCCTACTTTCTTTTGTATGCCATGGTCGAGACACCTTTTCTTCTTTAATCTTTGAGCCTGACAAGTGTGAACCATTCATGCACAGTTTCTCTAAATATGAGAAAGTGAGGACTGCTCCACTCCCCTCCTATTTATCTCTCCGCCACCTCAGCTCACAAGTGTCAGTTCTGATGAAGGGCTCTTGCCCGAAACGTCGATTCCCCTGCTCCTCCAATGCTGCCTTACCTGCTATGCTTTTCCAGCACCACACTCTTGACTCTAAATATGAACCACTGCCTATCCATTATCAACTCCTTCAGTAAGATTCCGTCCTTCCAATTTGTACCTCAGACCTTTATAGTTCCCTTTATGTCGAGTTAGGACCCTAGTTTTGGATTCATCTACTTCACTCACCATCTTAATGAAAAAAAATTGATCTTATTATGATCATTCTTCCCTAAGACTATGCATAACAAGAATGATTTGGAGTTGCCGGTGTTGGACTGGG
>NC_057714.1:100299053-100309673 GCF_004010195.1 Chiloscyllium plagiosum | reverse complement strand
GAATGCAACTTTTTTAAAAAAAGGTTTTTGATTTACACATGAAAGAAGTGAAACTATCACTGTATTCTAACAGATGAAAGGCTTAACAGACAATCAATTTTTCAATGTATAATTTCAGTTACATCACATTGCAAATTTTTGCTATAAATTCTGTGTTACGATCGAGCCCTCCACTATCACCTGATGAAGGAGCGTCGCTCCAAAAGCTAGTGTGCTTCCAATTAAACCTGTTGGACTATAACCTGGTGTTGTGTGATTTTTAACTTCATAACAAGAATGTTTTCATAGAATACAATCCCTACATTATGGAAGCAGGCCATTTGGCCCATTAAGTCCACACCAACCCTCCAAAGAGCATCCCACCCAGACCCATCCGCCTACTCTATAATCCTGAATTTACCATGGCTAGACCACCTAGCCTGCACATCCCTGGACACGATGGGCAATTTAGCACAACCAATCCACCTAACCTGCACATCTTTGGGCTGTAGGAGAAAATTGGAGCACCTTGAGGAAACCCACGCAGGCAGTCACCCGAGGGTATCAAACCTAGGTCTGTGGTGCTGTGAGGCAGCAGTGTTAACCACTGAGCCACTGTGCCACCAGTGTCACTTAATCCTCTTTCATTGCACAGTACCCAGTCTAGAGTAGCATGTTCACTGGTTGGCTCCTTGAAGTATTGATATGAAAAAAGCATTATGTGTACACTCCACAAAACTATCCTCCAAAGTACCATTGCTTGTTTGATTTGTCCAATCTCTACTTTAGTTAAATTCACTCACGAATACAGTTGTAGCCTTCCTGCATGCATCTCTGATTTTTTGCTTAATGCCTTCTGTTACATCTCCACTTCTGTTTGGGAGCCTATAGGCAACTGTGAACAATGTTCTCTGTCCCATGGCATTTTTGTTTATGGCCAACCATACAGCTTTGACATCACAATTTTCTGACCCAATATCCTTCCTCACTATTACACTGGCTTTACTCTCTTACTGACAATGCTACTCCATCTCTTTTCCTATTTTGTCTGTCCTTCCTAGCTGATGAATACCACTAGAAATTCAGTACCCATCTTTGTTCACCATTGCAGCCATATCTCTGTAATTGTAATAGATCACAATCGCTGACAATCTATTCATACCAGTAATTCATCCAATTTATTGTGAATGCAGTATGCACTAAGACATGAAGCTTTCGACCTGTCTTTTTAATATTGTCAGTCATCTTCACTTTAGTTTGCATTATGGCCCCACTTGGTTTTTGCTCTTTTTTTCCGGCCTTTCACTTTTGCTTCTCACCTTTCTGTCTTTTGCCTCTATCTATGTTTCTCCTCCTCCTCTGTCCCTCTGCCCAGGTCTCCATACCCTGCCATTCTATTTTATCTTCTCCTTGTCAGCTCTAGCACACCCCACACTGCCGCTCCCTTGTCTGAGGTAATTGGTCATGGTCCTGTGGCAATAAGGTAAGACAGTAATCACATTCTGCTTAGAAACTCAATAATTTAAAAACTTTAAACATTGCATTTTAAAATGGGATGAAAGTGGGAAATAAACACTTAATGTTATCTCCAGGCATTTTTGTTAAAATGGAATTATAAAGAGTAACTTTCAAAGTGAAAGCACTTTGTTTATCTGAGAGATTTTAGAGTCACAACACACAGAAATAGAGCCTGTGGTCCAATTAGTCCACGGCAACCATGTTCCCAAACTAAACTAGTCCCACCTGCCTGTGCTTGGCCCATGTCCCTCCAAACCTCTCCTATTCATGAAGTTATCCAAATGTCTTTTATTTATGCTCCACATGGCTTTTTAAATCTCTGTAAGGTCTCACCCCTCAACCTCCAATGCTCCAGTGAAAAAGGTGCCAGCAAATCCAGTCTATTTTTATATCGCAAACAGTCCATTCCCAGTAATATCCTGGTAAATCTTTTTTGAACCCTCTCCAGTTTAATAATATCTGTTATATAACAGGGTGACCAGAACTGCACATGGTACTGCAGAAGAGGCCTCACCAACACATGTCTCAACATGACATTCCAACTCCTATAATCAAAAGGTCTAAGCAAAAGGCATGTGTACCAAACACACTCTTAATCACCCCGTCTGCCTCTGGCACAAAATTCAAGAATTGTGAACCTGAACACTACTCAGGGCCCTAGTATTAATTATATAAGCCCTGCCCTTGTTTGTTTTACCAAAATGCAAAACCTTACATTTATCTAAATTAAACTCCATGTTGCTACCCCTGAGCCCATTGACCCAATTGATCAAGACCTTTTTGTAATCTTAGGTAACCTTCTTCACTGTCCACCAATTTTGCTGTCAGCTGCAAACTTCCTTACCTTATCTCCTACATTCTCATCCAAATCATTCATGTAAATACAGCCACAGAGTCATCGTGATATACAGCTCGGAAACAGACCCTTCGATCCAACACGTCCATGCGGGCCAGTATACTGAATAAATCCAGTCCCCTTTGCCAGCACTTGGCCCATATCCCTCCAAACCTTTCCTATTCATATACCCATGCAGATGCCTTTTAAATATTATAATTGTACCGTCCCCCACCACTTCCTCTGGCAGCTCATTCCATACACGCACCACCCTCTGCATGAAATAGTTGCACATTAGGTCCCTTTTAAATCTTTCCCCTCTCACCCTAAACCTATGCGCTCTAGTTCTGGACTCCCTCACACCAGGGAAAAACCTTGTCTATTTATCCTATCGATGCCCCTCATGATTTTATAAGCCTCTATAAGGTCACCCCTCAGCCTCCGATGCTCCAGGGAAAACAGCCCAAGCCTATTCAACCTCTCTCTATAGTTCAAACCCTCCCAACCCTGGCAACATCCTTGTAAATCTTTTCTGAACCCTTTCAAGTTTCACAACAGCCTTCTGATAGGAGGGACAGCACAATTGCACACAATGTTCCAATAGTGGCCTAACCCATGTCCTGACCACCCAACATCTATACTCAATGACAAACAAAAATGGATGCAGCCCAGATCTCTGTGAAACACTGCTGGTTACAGGCTTCCAGTCTGAGAGACAACTCTCCACCATCACCTCTGTCTCCTATCTTTTTGGTTATTTCATTAAAAAACTCAATCAAATTTGTCAGACATGATTTTCCTCACAGAAAAGTATGCTGACTATCTCTAATCAGCTCTTGCCTCTCCAAATGCATCTTAAATCCCATCTTTCAGAATGATCTCCAACAGCGTACCCACAACCGATGTCAGACCTGTCAACCTTATCCAAAAGAGAGCATTAAAGCTAAGTCACGATCTCGTGTGCCTAGTCCATGCATAGAATTTGTTCATAAATAATTTGGATTAGGCCACAATTATCACTTCAAATGTGCAGGAGCAAATTAAACCGCCAGAACTCAAAACACTTTTCAAAAGCTCTGATGTTTCACTCACCTTTTCTTAATATGTCACATAATTAAAAATACTCACACCAAACCACACCAATACCTCCTCTCCCATCAAACCCCCAGTACCTCCTCTCCCAACAAACCTCCACCAGTACTTCTTCTCCCATCAACCACCCAGTACCTCCTCCCCCCCCCAACCCCCACCAGCACCGTTGATTAAAAATACTGACATGACCCTTAGGTCCCAGTTCAGCTGCAAACAAAACTACAAAGACTGCTTGAATAAACAGTGAAGTAAATGTTGTTCACTATGAATGTAAGGTTATTTACTTTCAAAACATGCAGATATCTTCCAGCCACCCTGGGTTTTTAAAGCATTTTTTTTCTCTCATTTCAGTCCACAATTGAAATCACAGAAAACAGAATTAAAAAGACATGGTCTTATAAAAAATCCAATCACTTCTGAGTTGCTGCCATAAACTTAAATTACACTAGTGCCTGTAAAAATGTAAGTTTATGAAGTATTGTTTTTTAAATTGCCTAATCTCATCATGTCGCAGTTTGGCTAGCAAAGATGTGCCAAATAAACGTTTGTTACTTGATGTATCTCTTAGGCTCACCCCAGTGTCTCTGCAAAGTATTTCACTCATGACATACATCCTTTTACGTTAAGCTCGGCACAATTAATTCAGGAAGGATGATAAAGGTATCTTGCATTGGGTTTGAGGTATCTTAAAGGCAAGCTCATCAAGGTCCCTCATGACATGTTATGTCATTAACACAGATAGTACAAATAAATCATTCCATTCCCTTGCCAGTGGAAAACATAATGTCTAATGTCTAAAGTTAAGGAACACAAATAGAACACAACCAACAGAATTCAAGTAATCACATGATAGATGAGATTCTCAAAGCTTCTATACTTGTATGAATGTATTAACCTTTATCATGCTTGTATTAGGTTGACAGAATTTTGCAGTTTACAAAATTGAGAACATGACATTACACACAGAATAAAATGAAAAGCAAAAAATGGTATAGATGAGGCATTGGGGGCCAGGGAAACAAAATCATGGAGGAGGTGGAGAGCAGGGGTGGTGTCCCGAACCCATGTCCTCTACCTCCTCCATGACTTCTGTTCCCCTGGCCGCCAGCGCCTCATCTTTACCATGGACATCCAGTCCCTGCACACATCCATCCACCATGATGAAGGGCTCCAAAACCTCCGGTTTTTCCTCTCCTGTCAACCCCACCAGTACCTCCTCTCCTGTCAACCCCACCAGTACCTCCTCTCCCCTCAACCCCACCAGTACCTCCTCTCCCCTCAACCCCACCAGTACCTCCTCTCCCCTCAACCCCACCAGTACCTCCTCTCCCCTCAACCCCACCAGTACCTCCTCTCCCCTCAACCCCACCAGTACCTCCTCTCCCCTCAACCCCACCAGTACCTCCTCTCCCCTCAACCCCACCAGTACCTCCTCTCCCCTCAACCCCACCAGTACCTCCTCTCCCCTCAACCCCACCAGTACCTCCTCTCCTGTCAACCCCACCAGTACCTCCTCTCCTGTCAACCCCACCAGTACCTCCTCTCCCGTCAACCCCACCAGTACCTCCTCTCCTATCGACCTCATCAGTACCTCCCCTCCTTTCGACCCCACCAGTACCCTTCAATTGACACTCTTATTTGTTTGGCTGAACTGGTCCTTACCCTCAATAATTTCTCCTTTGAATCCTCCCACTTCTTCCAGTTCAAAGGGGTAGCCATGGTCACCTGCATGGGCCCCAGCTGTGCCTGCCTCTTGGTCAGGTACATGGAACAGTCCATCTTCCGCAGCTACACCGGCATCATTCCTCACCCTTTTCCTCCACTACATCGATGCTCCCATGAGGAGGTTAAACTGTTCATCAACTTCATTAACACCTTCCACCCCAACCTTAAGTTCACCTGGACCATCTCAGACACCTCTCTTCTCTTCCTGGACCTCTTCATCACCATCAACAGTGACCGACTCGACACAGACATCTACAACAAACCCAATGACTCCCACAGCTACCTGTACTACACCTCTTCTCAACCTGCCTCCTGAAAAAAAGCTATCCCTTATTCGAAATTCCTCCGCCCCCGCCACATCTGCTCCATGGAGGACCAATTCCACTAAAGAACACACCATATGGCCTCCTTTTTCAAAAAGTGCAATTTCCCCTCCCACGTGGTCAATGATGCTCTCCAGCGCATCTCCTCCACTTCCCACTCCTCCGCCCTTGAACCCCACCTCTCAACCACAACAAGGACAGGCACCTTCCACCCCACCAAACTCCAGATACATTGCATTATCCTCTGCCATTTCCACCATCTACAAACAGATCCCACCACTTTGGATGTATTCCCTCTGCACCGTTATCTGCATTCCTTAAAGACCATTCCCTCCACGACTCCCTTGTTAGGTCCATGCCCCTCCACCAACCCACCCTCCACTTCCAGCACCTTCCCCTGCCACCACAAGAATTGTGAAACCTGTACCCACACCTCACCCCTTACCTTTGTCCAAGGCCCCAAAGGATCCTTCCCCATCCATTAGAGTTTTACCTGTACTTCCACACACGCCATCTACTGTATCCATTGCTCCCGATATGGTCTCCTCTACATTGGAGAGACAGGACCCCCACATCCGGATAGTTTCAGGGTACATTTCCGGGACACCCACACAAAACAACTCCACCACCCCGTGGCCGAACACTTTAACTTCCCCTCCTACTCCACCAAGGACATGCAGGTCCTGGGCCTCCTCCACCATCAAACCCTAAACACCCGATGCCTGGAGGAAAAATGCCTCATCTTCTGCCTTGGGACCTCCAACCACATGGGATCAATGCAGATTTCACCAGTTTCCTCATTTCTCCTCACCCCGCTTTATCTCAGATCCAACCTTCCAACTCAGCACCGCCCTCTTGACTTGTCCTACTGTCCATTTACCTTCCCACCTATCCACTCCACCCTCCTCTGTGACCTATCACCCTCACCCCCTACGTCATCTACCTATCACATTCTCAGCTACCTTTCCCCCAGGACTCTCAGCCCCTTGGGACACCCCCTCATTCCTGATGAAGAGCTTATCCTGGAAACGTCGCTTCTCCTACTTCTTGAATGCTGCCTGACCAGCTGTACTTTTCCAGCACCACACTCTTCAACTATGAAATCTTCTACTTGGCTGTCCATGTATCAACAACAATTTGCATTGATATATCATTGAGATATCAATTTCTAATCTATGAAAACAATCTTATATGTTATGCATTCGCAATCCATTTATTTTTAAACTTCCATCTAATATATCAAAGTCTTTTAAATATTCTCTTGCCGATTTCTGAACTTTTCTTTTGTGTCATCAGCAAATGCCAACACTGGGCATTGCGATGTAATTTGTGGGAATCATATACTTTTGAATTTGGATTTCAACTAGTGGCATATGGGTTTTCTGTGTCTGAAGGGTTGTAATGACTAACCTTTAAGGATTTTGTGGCAAAAGTGATTTCTTTAATAACACAGTGGGAGAGAAGGACTTCCTGGAGAGCAATAGACTTTTGTTTATGTTGGGAGAGTTTACAGGTGGACAAAGTAAACAGTATTGTGCATAAAGTTTTCAGATAGAAGCTTAGAGTAACACTCAGTTTGAAATAATAATGTTCTTTTTTAGTTTCAGTTTGGGCAGCTTTGCAGAGCTCTTAGATGAAGCAGGATATTTAAGCAGTGGCTCCCGAGAAAGGGAGAAAATAGTATAGAAATGTTACCTCAGGGTTGAGCTCCACACTATAAGTGCTTCTCCCTAATCCTGAAGGGATCACAGTAAGCAGAGAAAGTCTAAGCTCTCACACATGATGAGTTAAGGAAGAGGCTATTCAATTCTCTTGGCCAAGGACTGAAGTCACAGTTAGGTCAAACCCGATGTGGGATAGAGAAGGGTATTTACTCTGGTTGCTTCAGCATTGTAATAAGATGCTGATGGGGTTAATGGGAATGTGTTTGGTTGTGTGTTTTGAAATCTTTAAACTTGTATTAGATGTAAATTGCATGGCTTATTCCATTTTATCTTTTTGCGGTATTTTCTAGGGGTCTGATTGACATGGGCTACTATGAGATTTGAGCGAGAGGTCTAGCAAGACTTACCTCGACATTGAGAGCCTCTCGCTGCATCTTTTATGCATTTGCTGAGTAGTGAGGCAGATTTCTCACTCAGCAATGGCCAGTTGCCAATCTGGGAAATCAGAGCTTGTTAAATGTCTTATTAAGGCTGCAACACTTCTCATTAACATTCAGCTTCCAATCGCACTAAATACACCGAAGAAGATAGATATTGAGAACTCTTGACATGGGCCCCAGAACAGGTACCGGGCAGCTGTAGCTCATTGCTGGCTGTGCAGACGACCTCGCATGGTGGATAAAGTCATAGAGATATACTGCACGGAAACACACACTTTGGATCAGCTTGTCCACGCCGACCAGATATCCTAAATTAATCTAGTCCCATTTGCCAGCACTTGGCCCATATCCACCTAAACCCTTCCTATTCATATACTCCTTCAGATGCCTTTTAAATGTTGTAATTGTACCAGCCTCACCACTTCATCTGGCAGCTCATTCCATACACGCACCACCCGCTGCGTGAAAAAATTGCCCCTTAGATCACTTTTAAATCTTTCTCCTCTCACCTTAAACCTATGCCTTTTAGTTTTGCACTCCTCCACCCTGGGAAAAAGACCTTGGCTGGTTCAGCTATCCATGCCCCTCTAAAAGGTCAACCCTCCAGGGAAAAAAAGTCCCAGCTTATTCAGCCTCTCCCTGTAGCTCAAACCCTCCAACCCCGGCAACATCCTTGCAAATCTTTTCCGAGCCCTTTCAAGTTTAACAACATCCTTCCTAAAGCAGAAAGGGACCCAAAATTGCACACAATATTCCAAAAGTGGCCAGGGCGTGGCCCATAAAGACCAGCTCCATGTACCCCACGTATACCCACACACTGATTTCTGATATAATGTTTGTTAATTCGTTCACAGGATATGGGCATTGCTGCCTAGGCCCATCCCTAACTTCCCAGAACTGCTGTGGGTCTGACACATAGGTCAGACCAGGCAAGGCCAACAGACTTTCTTCTCTAAAGGAGATTAGCGAGCCACTTGGGTTTTTACAAGAACCAGTAGTGGTCACATGGATACCATTAGACCAACACTTTTTTATTTCAGATTTTTATTGAATTCAAACTTCACCACCTGCTACGATGGGATTTGAACTCATATCTCCAGGACATTATCTTGGGGCTCTGGATTGCTCTGCCACTGCCTCCACTGAACCCTGTGGTAGACCACTTCCAATCTTTGAGGTAAAAACAATGACTGCAGATGCTGGAAACCAGATTCTGGATCAGTGGTGCTGGAAGAGCACAGCAATTCAGGCAGCATCCGAGGACAGGCAAAATCGACGTTTTGGGCAAAAGCCCACACTTCCATTCTTTCTCCAGTGTAATTACTTCCAATTTACACAAACTGTTTATTTTCTATTATTTAACCAAATCTGAATCAACAATCTCATATTTAGACCACATGCCCACATATTTTTGAGCAATGCTTGTATCTGAATAGCATCTGAAAATCCACACACACCATATCTACTGCATTCTCCATATCCAACCAATCAATAATACTGCTCTCCATAAAGGTTGGTAATAAAGACCTGCTCACCACCATTGTTTCCAGGGCAACTAGATACGACTAAATAACACCTGAGCAGCCGGTGACATACATATCCCAAGAATGAATAAGAAAACTATTTAGTGCTCAAATAAAGTAGCCAATTTCACTGATTAACATCATCAAGTGTATTCAGAAATTATAGGTGTGAGATTAAGTAAAGTAGGAAGATGGGGTCAGAGAAAAGATCACTGTTGTTCACCTGGCCAGTCCCAAAGTTTTAAAAAATCTTTCATTCTTGATACATGGAAGCACATGGTGAAGTCATTGCAGGAGAGAGAGAGAGAGAAAGAACCTGCACTGTTACTGCCTTTGCTTTTGGATTCATGTATCGCTGGACATCGGAGTGCGTCTGGGAAAACTAACAAGGAAATTCACAACTGATCTTGGAGGAACTGTTGGGTGAAGTTCACAGCACAGAAGCAGATAAGTGTATTGTTGTTTTAAGTGTGACCTACAGAGAATCTGCAATAGTGAGTAGAGTGGGTTCTTTCTTGATATTATGTTTTTGGAGATATGTCTCTTGATTAAAATATAAGCCATAACTATAAATTTAACCTGGGGCAGTATTTGTTGAGGAATAAGACGGTGTTATTTTCTGGGTCTGTAGATTGTGAAGGAGCAAGATGGCCTTTAGTAGAGTGAAATGTACTTCTCATCAGAAGTGGGAGTTTAAAGAGAGTTTAAGGGTTACTGCAGATTATATCTGCCATAAATGCTGTTGGCTGTGAAACTTATCAGATTGAATGGATCGGTTGGAGAGATAGTTAGTAGCAATGAGGAATTTGCAACAGCAACAGTATGTGATGGATGGCAGTTATAGGAACGGGGGGATAATCTCAGATACAGTCACATAGTTAACTCCAAGAAGGGTAAGAGAGGTAGGCAGCTAGTGTAGGAGTATTTTGTGGATATATCCATTTCAAACAGGTATGCTGTTTTGGAAAACATAGGGGGTGATGGATTCTCAGGGGAACGTAGCATGAACAGCCAAGTTTCTGGTATTGAGACTGGCTCTAATGCAACGAGGGGTACGCCGGGTTCCAAGAGATCAATTGTGTTCGGGGATTCTCTAATCCGAGGTACAGACAGACGTTTCTGTGGCCAGCAGCGAAAAAGCAGAATGGTGTGTTGCTTCCCTGGTGCCAGGATCAAGGATGTCTCAGAGAGGGTGCAGGATGTTCTCATGGGGGAGAAGGGCCAGCAAGAGGTCATTGTCCACATTGAAACCAATGACATAGGAAGGGAAAAGGTTGAGATTCTGAAGGGAGATTAGAGAGTGTTAGGCAAGAATTTAAAAAGGAGGTCCTCGAGAATAGTAATATCTGTATTACTCCCAGTGCTACGAGCTCGTGAGGGCAGGAATAGGAGGATAGAGCAGATGAATGCATGGCTGAGGAGCTGGTGTATGGGAGAAGGATTCACATTTTTGGATCATTGGAATCTCTTTTGGGGTAGAAGTGACCTGTACAAGAAGGATGGATTGCACCTAAATTGGAA
>NC_057714.1:100269047-100299024 GCF_004010195.1 Chiloscyllium plagiosum | reverse complement strand
GGCAGGACTGGCAGCTTAATGTTCCAGGATACAAATGCTGCAGGAAGGATAGAAAGGGAGGCAAGAGAGGAGGGGAGTTGCGTTTTTGTTAAGGGATAGCATTACAGCTGTGCTGAGGGAGGATATTCCTGGAAATACATCCAGGGAAGTTATTTGGGTGGAACTGAGAATAAGAAAGGGATGATCACCTTATTGGGATTGTATTATAGACCCCCTAATAGTCAGAGGGAAATTGAGAAACAAACTTGGAAGGAGATATACCATTACTTGTATACCCTTGAGTTTAGAAGACTGAGCGGGGATCTGATTGAGACGTATAAGATTATTAAAGCATTGGACAACACTCAGGAGGCAGGAAACATGTTTCCGCTGATGGGTGAGTCCCGAACCAGAGGTCACAGCTTAAAAATAAGGGGGTAGGCCATTTCGGACATAGATGAGGAGAAACTTATTCACCCAGAGAGTGGTGGGTGTGTGGAATGATCTGCTCCAGAGGGCAGTGGAGGCCCAGTCTCTGGATTCATTTAAGAAAGAGTTGTATAGAGCTCTCAAGGATAGTGGAATCAAGGATTATGGAGATTATTGCTGAAGAAGGGCTTATGCCCGAAACGTTGATTCTCCTGCTCCTCGGATGCTGCCTGGCCTGCTGTGTTTTTCCAGCATCACATTTTTTCAACTCTGGTACTCCAGCATCTGCAGTCCTCACTTTCTCCTTATGGAGATAAGGCAGGAACAGCATACTGATTGAGGATGATCAGCCAAGATCATAATGAATGGTGGTGCAGGCTTGAAGGGCAGAATGGCCTACTCCTGCACCTATTGTCTATTGTCTATTGAGATCTCAGCTATCTAAGAATAATAGGGTGATTACGGTAGGGGATTTTAACTTTCCAGACAAAGACTGGGACTGCCATAGTGTTAAGGGTTTAGATGGAGAGGAATTTCTTAAGTGTGTACAAGCCAATTTTCTGATTCAGTATGTGGATGTACCTACTAGAGAAGGGGCAAAACTTGACCTACTCTTGGGAAATAAGACTGAGGTGTCAGTGGGGGAGCACTTTGGGGCCAGCGACCAGAATTCTATCAGATTTAAAATAATGATGGAAAAGGATAGACCAGATCTAAAAGTTGAAGTTCTAAATTGACGAAAGGCCAATTTTGATGGTATTAGGCAAGAACTTTCGAAAGCTGATTGGGGGCAGATGTTCGCA
The DNA here is from genome assembly GCF_004010195.1 of Chiloscyllium plagiosum. Classification (NCBI taxonomy): domain Eukaryota; kingdom Metazoa; phylum Chordata; class Chondrichthyes; order Orectolobiformes; family Hemiscylliidae; genus Chiloscyllium; species Chiloscyllium plagiosum. The sequence goes on along the minus strand of NC_057714.1, from coordinate 100,297,813 downwards.
GGTAAAGGGACGGCCGGAAAATGGGAAGCATTCAGAAATGAGATAACGAGAATCCAGAGAAAGTATCTTCCTGTTAGGGTGAAAGGAAAGGCTGGTAAGTATCGGGAATGCTGGATAACTAAAGAAAGTGAGGGTTTTGTTAAGAAAAAGAAGGAAGCATATGTCAGGTATAGACAGGAAAGATTGAGTGAATCCTTAGAAGAGTATAAAGAAAGTAGGAGTATACTTAAGAGGGAAATCAGGAGGGCAAAATGGGGACATGAGATAGCTTTGGCAAATAGAATTAAGGAGAATCCGAAGAGTTTTTAGAAATACATTAAGGACAAAAAGGTAACTAGGGAGAGAATAGGGCCCCTCAAAGATCAGCAAGGCGGCCTTTGTGTGGAGCCATAGAAAATGGGGGAGATACTAAATGAGTATTTTGCACCAGTATTTACTGTGAAAAAGGATATGGAAGATATAGACTGTAGGGAAATAGATGGTGACATCTTTCAAAATGTCCATATTACAGGGGAGGAAATGCTGCATGTCTTGAAATGCATAAAGGTGGATAAATCCCCAGGACCTGATCAGGTGTACCTAGAACTCTGTGGGAAGCTAGAGAAGTGATTGCTGGGCCTCTTGCTGAGATATTTGTATCATCGATAGTCACAGGTGAGGTTCCGGAAGACTGGAGGTTGGCTAACATGGTTTAAGAAGGGCGGTAAGGACAAGCCAGGGAACTACAGACCGGTGAGCCTGACCTCAGTGGTGGGCAAGTTGTTGGAGGGAATCCTGAGGGACAGGATGTAGATGTATTTGGAAAGGCAAGGACTGATTAGGTATAGTCAACATGGTTTTGTGTGTGGGAAATCATGTCTCACAAACTTGATTGAGTTTTTTGAGGAAGTAACAAAGAGGATTGATGAGGGCAGAGCGGTAGATGTGATCTATATGGACTTCAGTAAGGCGTTCGACAAGGTTCCCCATGGGACACTGGTTAGCAAGGTTAGATCTCACGGAATACAGGGAGAGCTAGCCATTAGGATACAGAACTGGCTCAAAGGGAGAAGACAGAGGGTTGTGGTGGAGGGTTGTTTTTCAGGGTGGAGGCCTATGACCAGTGGAGTGCCACAGGGATCGGTCCTGGCTCCTCTACTTTTAGTCATTTACATAAATGATTTGGATGTGAGCATAAGAGGTATAGTTAGTAAGTTTGCATATGACACCAAAATTGGAGGTGTTCTGGACAGCGAAGAGGGTTACCTCAGATTACAACAGGATCTTGACCAGATGGGCCAATGGGTTGAGAAGTGGCAGATGGAGTTTAATTCAGATAAATGCGAGATGCTGCATTTTGGGAAAGCAAATCTTAGCAGGACTTATACACTTAATGGTAAGGTCCTAGGGAGTGTCGCTGAACAAAGAGACCTTGGAGTGCAGGTTCTTAGCTCCTTGAAAGTGGAGTCGAAGGTAGATGGGATAGTGAGGAAGGCGTTTGGTATGCTTTCCTTTATTGGTCAGTGTATTGAGTACAGGAGTTGGGAGGTCATGTTGCGGCTGTACAGGACATTGGTTAGGCCACTGTTAGAATATTGCATGCAATTCTAGTCTCCTTCCTATTTGAAAGATATTGTGAAACTTGAAAGGGTTCAGAAAAGATTTACAAGGATGTTGCCAGGGTTGGAGGATTTAAACTCTAGGGAGAGGCTGAACACGCTGTTTTCCCTGTATCATCGGAAGCTGAGAGGTGTTCTAATAGAGGTTAAAAAATTATGAGGGGCATGGATAGGATAAATAGACAAAGTCTTTTCCCTGAGGTGGGGCAGTCCAGAACTAGAGGGCATAGGTTTAGGGTGAGAGGGAAAGATATAATGAGACCTAAGGGGCAACTTTTTCACGCAGAGGATGGTACGTGTATGGAATGAGCTGCCAGAGGATGTGGTGGAGGCTGGTACAATTGCAACATTTAAGACTCATTTGGATGGGTATATGAATAGGAAGGGTTTGGAGGGACATGGGCCAGGTGCTGGCAGGTGGGGTTAGATTGGGTTGGGATATCTGCTTGGCATGGACGGGTTGGACCGAAGGGTCTGTTTCCATGCTTTGCATCTCTGTGACTCTATGACTCTTTATCTACTTTCTTTCAAATATCAATCTACTTTCTTTTTGCCTTTGATAGTATTGTTCACCTCTACTGTCTCCCAGGAAATCATGTTCCACATATTCACCACCCACTGTGTAAAGTAGTCTGTTAAACTCGTTATTCAGTTCCCACAGTTGCAGTCTTTGGAACTACCTATTTTTTCACCGTTACCCCTTAAAGGGCCTTACAGGGGAGCCGACCGCACATCGTAATTCACTCTGTCCACTACTCACCTTAAGCTGTCTGATGAGCCAGCTTCTGGATGCGGGTGATGGCTCTGATGGAGATTGGACAGTTCTTTCGCAATTACCTGCTGAGTAACGTCATCATGCCACATTAAACCTGTTTGGGAATAAAGAGCAGAAATGAACTGAAAATACGATTAATGAGCATTTTTCCCACTGGTATTGGGAATATGGCTTTACTAAATTTAGACTTGCTTCTCTAAAGAACCGTGCTGTTTTTTGAGTTAACAGGTGGAGGCTCAGATGTTTGCACAATTTAGAACAAAGGTAAACAACCTCAAGGCAGGTTGTGGGGAAACATTCTCCTGTCACTGTTTGATGGTATTAACAATTAGATGATTATCAATAATGCCTTTTCTCTTTAACCTTCCAAAAGCAATGACAGTAAATGGTAGTAGGGTATTGAATACAGCTGACTCCAATTGCTTTCTGAACAAGTACACTCACACAGCAACCAATATTCAAACAGAGTTCCTTTTATTGTCATGAAACATCGCTAGATACATCAGAGGTTGTGGTATCAGGTAGAATTTGATACCAAGCTACATATAAGGAGGCATTACAGTTGGCAGCCAAAGATTTAACAAAAAATGGTCCATTTTAAGAAGTGTTCTAAAGGAAGAAAGAGATATCAAGGGGCAGAGAAGTTTAGGGAGGGAAACACAGAATTTTAGGCTTAAAACAACTAAAGGCCAAGCCACCAATGATGGAACAAAGGAAATCAGGATTGTGTAAGAGTTCTGGTCAGGAGGATATGGTCAGTGCTCCCTGAGCATTTTAAAGCTGGAGGAAGTCATGTGCTTGGAACGGCTAAGGCAATGGAGGATACAAAAACAACATGTTTTTAAGTTCAGGCATTACCTAACTGGGAACCATTGGTTTCTCTGTGGTCATCCCTCAGCCAATCAGCATCAACTTGTCAACTGATTAACATCCTGAGAGCTTAATTTGTTCTGATTGTATGAGTTTTTTTTAGATTTGTGTACTTGTCCTGATGAGTGCAAGACAATAAGCTTCGACACATCTCTCTTTTGAACAATATTCAACTCTGTGACTCTATAATTGCAGGGTGACATGGTGGCTCACAGAACTAGAGATGTGGGTTTGATTCCACCCTCGGGCAACAGTCTGTGTGGAGTCTGCACATTCTCCCTGGGTCTGCGTGGAGGGCTGTTCCTGTTTCTTCTGGTGTCATGGAGGGCTGAATGGCCTGTTCCTGTTTCTCATGGCCATAGGTACCCTTTTCTTCAGTCAGCTGAAGGATGATCTGCACATTGGTGCTGAGGATGAATTTCGTCTCCAATGTCTGCCTCTGTCAAGAAGCAGTTCTCAACTTATGGAAAATAGCCACATTTTCCAGGATTTTAATTGACTGTCGGAGCTTTTGTATTATGGGAACTAGTTTGAGGAGGATCTTGGATTTCTGGTCACATGGACCAAGATCCAGTTTAGCATATGCCTTGGATTAGGTGTCGACAATGACCTGGACCTCAGGTTCTCAGTGATTGCTCACACAAATTTCATCTGGAGTGATTTTGGTTTTGGATTGAAGGCAGCATAGTTTGAATCGATCCCCTCTGTTTTGTAGGCTCTAAGACAGTGGGTGATTTGCTGGAGGTGAGGTATAATAGGGCAGTGAGGAACATGAAGTAAAGGGTTGGTGTAATGACTTGTTTGAGAAAGAGTTATGCTGGTTCTGTTGATGAGGATCACAGTACAGCACAGGAACAGGCCATTCAGCCTACTATGGCTGTGCTATTCTGAACCAATCCCATCTGTCTTCATGTTGTCCATATCCTTCTGTTCCCTGCCTGTTCATGTGCCTGTCTAAATGCCTCTTAAACCTTGCTATCATACCAACTTCTACCAACTCCCCAGCAACACGTTCCAGGCACCTAGCTAATACACTCCAATCCAGTCAACATCCTGACAAACCTCCTTTGTCCCCTCTCCAAAACTTCCATGTCCTTCCTACAGTGTGGCGTGCAGGACTGCCCACAGGGTTCTAAATATGGCCAGACCAAAGTCCTGCACAGTTACAATGTGCTTCTGTTGCTTGCCTGGGCTTCGACAGCGCTGTTTATGTAATTTGATTTTTGTTTTTGTCTTTTCCCACATGCTCGTGTGGCCAATAAATCAGTAGGAAAGGAATTACAAAATGACAACTTCAAACAAGATTAGGTATGAGAAGTAATATACAGCAAATGTCTACTTTCTGTGTTCCATCCACCATGTTTAACAGTTAACTCTAAAGTGCAACCCTATTATTGCAATATTGGCCAATTCACTTGAGAGAATTGCTGGTACATCTGTACTTATGATTATTCTGCTTATTTCCGACTCACTGGTAACAAGTTTCCGAGGTGACAAATGCAGAAATTAATTTTTAATATATCACCACCATTCGCCGCACTCCTTAATACCTTCATAACATCATGATATAACGTTTCCTGAGTTTATACCAAAGTTATCCCATGTCATTAACTAAAATCCAATTTAAAAATCCAGCTGCTCTGCAGATCTTGACAACATCCAGGCTTGGGTCTACACGTGGCAAGTGGCATTTGCCTCACACAAATGCCAGGCAATGCCCATCTCCTATCATAGAGAAAGTAACCATCACCCCTTGACATTCAATGGCACTGCCATCACTAAATTCCCCACTATCAACATCCCTTGGGTCACCATTGACAAGCAACTGAACAGGCGTAGCCACATGAACACAGTGGCTACAAGAGCAGGGCAGAGGCCAGGAATCTTGTCACGAGTAATTCGCCTCCACATTCTCTCCAAAGCCTGTCCACCAACTATGAGTCACAAGTCAGATATGTGATGGAACAATCCCCAGTTGCCTGGATGGGTGCAGCTCCAACAACACCCAAGAAGCTTGGCACCATCCAGGGCAAAGTAGCCCGCTTGACTGACACCACATCCACAAACAGTCACTTCCTCCACAATCAATGCTTAATAGCAGCAGGGTCTACTATCTACAAGAAGCCATGCAGAACAAGACAGCACCTTCCAAATCCGCAACCACATCCACTAGAAGGGAGAGGGCAGCAGATATACCATCACTTAAATGTTTGCCTCCAAGCCACTCACTATCCTGCCTTGAAAACATCTCGCCACTCCTTCAGTGCCATTGGGTCGAAATCCTGGAACTCCCTCACTAATGGCATTGTGGGTCTACCCACAGCACATGGACTGCAGCGGTTCAAAAAGGCCCACCAGGGAGCCAGCCAGCGACGACCACATCCACAATAATTAACAACCTGTCTCAGAACTCTCTTTATAAAAAGTCAATTCTTCTGCTTGGTTGCAAAGGGGCAAGAAAAGGAGTCCATGCTCTGTTACGACCATCTCAAGGGCGATTGGGATGGGGGTTAACACTGCTCTTGACATCAACAAATTAACAGCATCTCATCAACAGAGGAGAGAAAGGTTAGATCAGAAGTGGCTGCCTCTTTGACTAATAAAAGAAAAGGTCTTGCATCTTTCATGAAGACAGGATGCCCCAAAGCGTCTACAGTTCATAGACTAGTTTTAGGTGCAGTGTCTGTTATTCTGAAGCTCTAACAGACAGCAATGTAACAACAATCAGCTGATGTGTTTTAGTGACATCGACTGAAGGACAAATATTGATCAGAGAGTGCTTCTCTGCTCTTCCTCAAAATAACGGCAAGGGATCATTTCTTCTACCTGAGGGGGTAGGCAGGGCTGCTCTTTAACATCGTCTCTGAAACAGCAAACCTCTGACAGCGCGGCACTTCTCTAGAGCATTTATTTGACATTAATACCCAACTCACTGGGACTGAGTTCTGAATTTATAACCTTGAGATTCAGAGGCTGGGGTACTCCCAAAGGAGCCACAGCCGACACTTTAATGAAAGAGAAAGGATTTTCAGGGAAGCTGAACTGATGAAGAACGCTTCAATAAAATAACTTCACTCTTTGTGCTTCGCTTTACTGATTAGTGGTAGAATCAGAAATTTAGCAGAAAAATCATTGCTGTGTGTTTGAGTGTGTGAGACACTGAAGAGGTGTTATGTTTTAACAATGAAGACATCTCAAGGTGTCATCTACAAGCATATTATAGACAGTACAATGCTGCAATGGATTTACCCTTTAGGGCATGGAGTCCATTATTGTTTACCTCTATATGCTGAATTATATTTAATGCAAGTAAGTACAATTAGTGGAACCACTGAAAAATGGTTCCAATTTCTCACTTTCTCAGTAGAATTGGCAAGACAGAAAGTCAAATGTCATCTCCAATGCTGGCTTGAATTTGGTGCAGAATGTTCCAATGAAAGATGAGGGAAGGATGGGGATGTGCTTACACTTGGAGAGGGGATGAAGTGACAGCTGCATGTACATCTCCCCCTTGTGAGCAAGCTCATCTCCTGCATCCCAGAGGATGATTCAGGCCACATTCAAAGGTCAAGTCTCCTATGTACAGATCGAATCTCTAGTCTACAGAATCACAACATTGTTAGGATGCAGGAGGAGGCCATTCAGCCCATTGTGTCACCATCATCTCTCCAAATAATCATTATGACCTCGTGCCCTTCTCTCGCCTTTTCTACAGAGGACCCATTGCTTCTATTCAAATAATTATCAAATGCCACCTCAGATGCCTTAAATGAACCTGCCTCCACCTCACTTCCAGACAGTGCATTCCAGACTCAAACCTCTCCTTGCGTGAAAAAAACATTTTCCTCACCCCATATTTACCTCTTCTGCACATCTTTTTAAACTGTGCGCTCTGGTTCTCAATCCATTTATCAGGGGAAACAGATTCTCCCAATCCACTCTGTCCAGCCCCCTGAAGAGATTGAACATTTCTATCAAATCTCTCTGCAGCTTTCTTCTTTCCAAGGAAAGCCACCCTAACGCCTCCAATCAGTCCTCATAACTGAGGTGTGTCATCTCTGAAAGCATTCTCAGAAACCTCTTGTGGACTCTCTCCAATGTACTTACATATTTCCTAAAGGATGGTGCTCAGGACTGTACACAATAATTTAGCTTTGTCTGACAATGCCTTCTACAAGTTCAATAACATCCTTGCTCCCGGTACTCTATGCCCTTACTAAATAAACCAATGTACTGTGTGCTTCCTAACTACTCTCATAACCTGTCTTGCCCCATTCAATGACTTGAACACAATGTCTCTCTGCTCCTACACAACCCTCTGAGTGGCACCTTTTGTTCCAAAATGTATCACCTCACACTTCTCCACAGTGAATGCTGTCTGCCACCTGCTCCACTAACTTGTCAATGCCTTTTTGAAGTTCTACATTATGTTCCTCACAGTTTATAATACTCCCAAGTTTTACATCATTTTCAAACTCTGAAACTGTCCCGTGTACTCCAAGATCTAATCTTTAATGTAGATCAGGAAGGGTAAGGGTCCCAATACCAATCCCAGAGGAACCCCACTGCAAACCTTCTGTCTGCCTGAAAAATACCCACTGACCATTGCGGTCAGTTTCCTATCTTTACATCTAAATTTTTATTGTCCAATTTTATACCGTGATCTACAATTTTCCTCGCAGATCTACATCTGATTCTCTGTAGATTACATCCACAGCATTTCTGTTACTTCTTCAAAGAAATCAAGCACCTTCGATGAGATCATGACTGATGTGACAATCTTCACCTCCACTTTCCTGCTTTTTCCCCATAACTCCTAACTCCCTTATTAATTAAAAATATCTATCTCAGCCCTGAATGTACTCCATTACCCAGCCTCAGCAGTCCTCTGTGCTAAAGAATTCCAGAGATCACTTCCCTTTTGGGAGAGGAAATTTCTCCACACCTTTGTCTTAGACTTTATTCTGAGATTATGCCCTGTAGTCCGAGTGTGGGAGAAACAACGTTTCTGGATCTAACCCTCAAGGCCCCTCAAAATCTTGTGCGTTCACCTCTCATTCTTCTAAAACTGTAATGAGTACAAGCTCAACTTACTCAGCCTCTCCTCATTAGGTAGTTCCTCTATATCTGCTTCAGCCTCGTAAACCTTCTCTGTTCTACCTCCAGTGCCAGTATACCTTTCCTTAGATAAGGGGCCTAAACTGCTCACGGTATTCCAGCTGTACTCTGACCAGGGCTTGGTACAGTTTTAGCAAAACCTTCCAACTATTATACTCTATCCCCTTTGAAGTAAAGGTCGTCAGTCCATTTGCCATCCCCATTACCTGCTTTTTGTGACTCCCAAATCTGTCTGATCCATAGCCTTTCTTCATTTAAATAATATTTAGCTCCTTTACTCTTCCTCCCAAAGTGCATGGCCTCAAATTTTCCCTTTAGTAAAAGCAGTTGCAATGTATTTCCTTACCCTCAACCATGCCCCTGTCTCCATATGTAAAAGTCCTCTTTGGTCCCTAAATTATCCTACTTTTCTCTCACTGCCCTTTTACTGTTGATGTGCCAACAAAAGACTTTGGGGTTCCCCTTTATATTAGCTGTTAGTCGTTCTTCATAACCCCACTTTGCATCGCTTCTCTCCCTTTCCACCTCCTTTCTGAAGCCTCTATAGTCAGCTTTGGAAGACAGTTCGATAGAGTCATAGAGATGTACTGAACAGAAACAGACCCTTCGGTGCAACTCGTCCATGCCAAACATTATCCCAACCCAATCTAGTTCCATTTGACAGCACCCGGCCCATATCCCTCTAAACCCTTCCTATTCACATACCCATCCAGATGCCTTTTAAATGTTGTAATTTTACCAGCCTCCACCGTTTCCTCTGGCAGCTCATTCCATACACACACCACCTTCTGTGTGAAAACGATGCCCCTTAGCTTCCTTTTATATCTTTCCCCTCTCTGCCTAAACCTATACCCTCTATTTTTCGACTCCCCCCAACCCAGGGAAAAGACCTTATCTATTTATCCTATCCATGCCCCTCATGATTCTATAAACCTTTATAAGATCACCACTCAGCCTCCGATGCTCCAGGGAAAACAGCCCCAGCCTGTTCAGCCTCTCCCCATAGCTAAAATCCTCCAACCTGGCAACATTCTTGAAAATCTTTTCTGAACCCTTTCAAGTTTCACAACATCCTTCTGATAAGAAGGAGACCAGAATTGCTCGCAATATTCCAAAAATGGCCTAACCAATATCCTGTACAGCCACAACATGACCTCCCAACGCCATATACTCAATACTCTGACCAATAAAGGAAAGCATGCCAAACATCTTCTTCCCTATCCTATCTACCTGCGACTCTACTTTCAAGGAGCTATGAACCTGCACTCCAAGGTCTCTTTGTTCAGCAACACTCCCTAGGACCTTACCATTAACTGTGTAAGTCCTGTTAAGATTTGCTTTCCCAAAATGCAGCACCTCTCATTTATCTAAATTAAACTGCATCTGCCACTCCTCAGCCCATTGACCCTCTGATCAAAATCCTGTTGTACTCTGAGTTGTATGATAAAGCAAACTCTTTGTTCCTTACCTTAATCTCTGCCAGTTATTTACCCTTATTTTGGATTGTCCATTCTCCCTTCCCACTCTCATCCCAAACTATATCATACAATAATAACTATCCCCAGTGTTCCCCCACTGACTTATTTGACCTACCGAGTTCCCAGGCATTGGTATTACCTTGTTTCTTTTTGGACTGGGCACATACTGCTTTCCGAAATTCTCCTTAACACAACCTAAGATAGATTGCCCCTTTCTGTTCTCAACCTTGCCACTATCCCAGTCCTTGGGTAATTCAAGTACCCCCCAGCATCATAACTATTCTGTAATGCTTGTGTGTCTTTGTAATATCCTTGGAGATCTGTTCCTCTAACCAGGAATGGTTACTGTTCAGTTCTGCCCTTCCTTGAGACAGGTCTTCATTATCACCAAATTATCATATTTCCACATGGCAGCTTTTTTTTTTGTTTATTCAGAGATGTATATGTCACTGGCTAGACCAGGATTTATTGTTTAAGAGTCAACCATAGTGACATGGAATCACATGTAGATGAGGCCAGGTAAGAACAGCAGATTTCCTTCCCTACCGGACACTGGGGAACTATGCGTTGTTATGATAACTGGCAGTGGCTACATGATCATCAATCCATTCCAAAATGCTACTGAATTCAAACTTCACCCTCTGCCATGGTTGGATTTGAACCCATGTCTCTAGAACATTAACCTGGGGTTCTGGATTATTAGCCCATTAATATATCCACAAGGCCAGCATCTGCAACTGTATCTGTATGTGTATCTGCAACTCATTCACAAAGCACATGCTTTTTAACCATGATGCAGAATGTTCTACCTTCTCCCTTATTCTGACTCCACTGACTAACTTAATACTCTCTATTTTAGGGCTTTCTGTGTCTCCCAGTATTCAATGCAACCTGGTATTACTCTCTAATATTGTCATAAAGTCATAGAGATATACTACATGGAAACATTCTCTTCAGTCCAACTCATCCATGCCGACCAGATATCCAAAATTAATCTAGTCTCATTTGCCAGCATTTGGCCCCTATCCCTCTAAACCCTTCCTATTCATATGCCCATCCAGATTCAATTTAAATGTTGTCACTGTACCACACCCCCACCACTTCCTCTGGCAGTTCATTCCATACACGCACCGCTCTCTGAGTGAAAATGTTGCCCCTTAGGTCTCTTTTAAATCTTTCCCCTCTCACCTTAAACCTATGCCCTCTAGGGACTGCCCCACTCCAGGGAAAAACCTTGTCTTTTTACCCTATCCATGCCCCTCATGATTTTATAAACCTCTATAAGACCATCCCTTAGCTCCGATGCTCCTGGGAAAAATAGCACCAGCCTATTCAGCCTCTCCCTGTAGCTCAAATCCTCCAACCCTGGCAATACCCTTGTAAATCTATTCTGAATCCTTTCAATTTTCACAATATCCTTCCTACAGCAGGAGACCAGAATTGCACACATTATTCCAAAAGTGGCCTAACCAATGTCCTGTACAGCTGCAACATGACCTCCCAACTCCAGTACTCAATGTTTTTTTTTTTTTTTTTTATTAGATTAGATTAGATTACAGTGTGGAAACAGGCCCTTCGGCCCAACAAGTCCACACCGACCCGCCGAAGCGAAATCCACCCATACCCCTACATTTACCCCTTATCTAACGCTACGGGCAATTTAGTATGGCCAATTCACCTAACCCTGCACATCTTTGGACTGTGGGAGGAAACCGGAGCACCCGGAGGAAACCCACGCAGACACGGGGAGAACGTGCAAACTCCACACAGTCAGTCGCCTGACGCGGGAATTGAACCCGGGTCTCTGGCGCTGTGAGGCAGCAGTGCTAACCACTGTGCCACCGTGCCACCGTTCTCTCCTGTTTCCTAGAACCCTTCTATTCATATACCCATCCAGATTCCATTAAAGGTGGCAGAGTGGCTCAGTGGTTAGCACTACTGCCTCACAGCACCAAGGCCACAGGTTCGATTCCAACCTCAGGCAACTGTCTGTGTGGAGTTTGCACATTCTCCCCGTGTCTGTGTGGGTTTCCTCCCAAGATCCAAAGATGCGCAGGTCAGGTGAATTGGCCATGATAAACTGCCCGTAGTATTAGATGCATTAGTCAGGGGTAAATATAGGGCAGGGGAACGGGTCTGGGTGGGTTACTCTTCGGAGGGTCGGTGTGGACTTGTTAGTCCAAAGGGCCTGTTTCCACACTGTAGGGAATCTAATCTAACTCTGCAGGTTTAAAGTCCATCGCTACAACACAAGTTTGGTGACATACCTCTTTTTTTTGGGTAGAAAGGGTGAAAGCACGTTCCCTGTGAAAAGGTGCAAACATAAATATGCTTCAGAAACTCCACAGAGACTCTCAGCAAATGCTTGGGAGAAACTGCTAGTATTAATGTGCTCCCAGAGATGGGGGAAATTGTTAACCCCCTCTTTTGTTTGGCAAATGATTTGCAAACTCCACAGGGAATGTTGTGAACGCCACAAACATTGTTATGATTAACACATTTTCAGAACAAACCTTCAAAAATGATCACAAACGCTGAGAGTTTTGTAAATAATCGCATGCTCCCAACGACCAGGGGTGCACACTGGTAACAATCTGCAAACCTAAACTTCAAAACTGTCATATCAGCCACTCAGAGGGATCGCGGTTCTACAGCAATCAAAAGGAATCTTCAGAAAAAAAATTCTGTAGATGCTGTAAATCAGAAACAAAAACAGAAATTGCCAGAAAAGTTCAGCAGGTCTGGCAGCATCTGTGGAGAGTAATCAAAGTTAACGTTTCAGGTTGAGAGTTCCTCAGAACTGAGCGAGGATTGCAAACATGTCAGTTTTATGTTTGCTGAAAATCAAAATGAAGGAGGGGTGGGCATGTAAAAGCCAGTTTTCACTATTGCCAGACATCTCAAAGCACCACACTGCCGACAAAGCACTTCCAAAATGCAGTCACTGTTATAGTGTCAGAAAAATGTGACAGATAAAAAGGAAGTCAAGTTGCATGAAGTAATTCACGCACCGTGACACAAACTGGGTGTCGGAGAAAGAAAAAGGTTTCCCAATATTTGACTGGGCACGATGATATAACTGGATGGTGACAGTCAGATTGGAAGAACCTGTCATTATACAACACCTCTCATCACCTCAGGATGTCTCAAGCACTTCACAACCAATGAAATATTTCACAGTCCTTGCACATCAAGGTCCCATCAACAGCCAAGAGAGAATGACCAGATTATCTGGTTTCTTGACTGTGGGTAAGACACAAGTAATGGGCAGGTACAACACCCCTGCTGTTTATCGTGATCTAAAAGGTGGGCTCTTCATCCGAAAAATAACTATGCAGCCTATCAGCCTCCATTTTGTGCTCAACTGCCTGATACTGGACTTAAAGCTACAAATCTTTAACTGAGCAAAGGATAGGGTAGGGAGTGTAGGTCTGGATGGGATGCTTTTCAGAGGATTGTGTGGACTTGAGGGGCCGAATGGCCTGCTTCCACACTATTGGGATTCTATGATTCCATGTGGGACTGGAGTCAGAGGTAGCTAAGGACAGCAGATTTCATTCTCTAAAGAACATCAGTTAACCAAATGAGTTTTTCGTGACAATTGATAAAAAGTGTCATGGTTACTATTATCAGGACACTAATTTCCTATTCTGATGCATATAATTTAAATTGAGTTGAACTTAAATTCTACCAGCTGCCATGGGACATGAACACATAGCTTCCAAGAATTAGCGTGTATTTCACGATCAGTATGTCAGAGACATGAATACTGTGCCCTCATTTCCCAATGATAAAAAGACGATTGAGATCAAGGCTACTGAAGGTCTTGAAAACGGAAAAGGTTTCACATGTATGTGGAGAAACGGTTCTGAAAAAGGAGGCATAAATGTTAGATTGTTGCTGACAGATCAACTCAAGATATTTCTTCAGAGAGAGACTGCTCACAACAAGGGACCCATGGAACTGCTCAGAGAGATAGCTTTGATGTGTTTAAGGGCTTATTTCAAATGTATATGATCAAGGAGGCGAAAGAAAGTGCAAACATAAAGTAGAAATAAATAATTAATCTGGCTTCAGTGGATTATCAATATTGGAATTGGGGAGTTAAGGCTGAATGACCTATTTCTGTGTTGAATATTCTATGTAATTCAATTCTCCGTCATGGGAGAATCTAGGGCCAGAGGGCACAGTTTCAGAATTAAGGGAAACAAATGTAAGACTGAGATGGGAAGAATTTTTTCTTGAGTCTTTGGAACTCTTTGGACAAAGAGAAGTGAGGGCAGAGTCCTTGCATATATTTAAGGCTGAGAGAGATTTTTGATCATGAGAGGAATCAAGGTTTATGGAGAAAAGGCAGGAAAGAGGACATGAGGAATATTGAATCAGCCATGATCCTACTAGCTGGCTGAGCAGGCTCCTAGGTGCAAGTGTTCCTGTTCCTATTTGTTATGGTCTTACGGCTAATATGATCAAGGCCTCATGTGATCAAGTATCACAACAAGGGGTCCGCGCAAAACTGGAGTCAATGTGATTCAAGGGGCAAACTCTCTGCTGTTTGGAGTCATACCTAGGAAGATGATTGTGGTTGTTTGGAGGTCAGTCATCTCAGTTCCAGGACTTCACTGCAGGACATTCGTAGGGTAGGGCCCCAGGCCCAACCATCTTCAGCTGCTTCATCAATGACCTTCTCTCCATCATATTGTCAGAAGTGGGAAAGTTCGCCAATGATTCCACCATGTTCAGCGCCATTCGTGAGTCCTCAGATACTCAAGCAATCCATGTTCAAATGTAACAAGATCTGGACAGGCTTCGGCTGACAAGTGTTAAGTAACATCCGTGCCACACAAATGCCAGGCAATGACCATCTCAACAAGAGACAACCTCACCATTGTCCCTTAACATTCAATGGCATTGAATTCCCCCACTATCATCATCTCCAGGGTTACCACTGACTAGAAAAACTGAACTGGACTTGCTGTATCAATGCAGCAGCTACAACTGCAGATCAGAGGCTTGGAATCCTGCAGTGAGTAATTCACCTCCTCGACACATGACTCGCAGTTCCTTAGCTAGCGCCTTCCAAACAAAAGACCATCATCATCTAAAAGGACATGGGCAGCAGATACATAGGACAACCACCACCACAATTTCCCCTCTGAACTACTCACCATCCTGACTTGGAAAATTATCACTGCTCCTCACTATGCTGAGGCGCACATTTTATCTCTCCACCTTGGAGGCTTTTGCCCGAAACATCGATTTTCTTACTCCTCGGATGCTGTCTGACCTGCTGTGCTTTTCCAGCACCACTCTGATCTAAACGTTTCCAGCACCACTCTAATCTAGACTCTGATTTCCAGCATCTGCAGTCCTCACTTTTGCCGCAGTGATAATGTGCCTACCTATGAAGCAGAAATCCAAAGTTCAAGTCTTACCTGATCCAGAGGTAGGTTATAACATCACTGAACAGGCTGATTTATAAATATCTTCCTTCAGCGACATTGGGTCAAAATCCTGTAACTCCTTCCCGAACAGCATTGTGTGCCCCTGGCAAAAAGACTGCAACAGTTGGCAGCTCACCACCACTTTCTCAAGAGCAACTAGGGATAGGCAATAAACGCTGGCCTGGGCAGTGACACCCACATTCCATGAATGAATAAAAGAAATTCCAGTTATGAGCCTTTTTTGTCCCCCGAGCACATTGCTCTCACCTACCTGAAATACAGCAGTTAAACACTAGAGGGCAATATGTATCCACTGACAATTCACATTGACAATCAGCCTCTCATAAAATAACAAAACAGCTCGAATTCTAAAATGGCATTTCAACTTAAATTTGAAGTCATTTTCTTTCTAATCTCATAACAATTGGATCAATTAGAATGAACCAGGAGAAATTCTTCAAAACCTCATCCCTACATCTAACACACTGCCAATACACAGATCAGGAACGAACACTCAATTCACTTGCACATTGTGTATGAACATAATTGAAGGTCACAAGTGAAGAAGGAATTAGAATTTAATTTTCTACCTGTTTCCAGTTTCAGCTGAGCACCATTGCTCACTGCAGTAACATAGAGACAAGAGTAAGTCATTCAGTCTCTGCTACTAGATGTCCATTTGGGTTTTGAGATGTGACGTTACCAGAGTAAGTGAAATGTTCTCATTAGTGCACAGGACATGTTCACAGCAAAGTGCCACATATTTGAAAATACTGAGACTGTCCACATAAGAATATAAGAATATCAGGGATGGCATGGTGGCTTATAGTGCCAGGGGCCCTGGTTTGATTCTACCCTCGGGCAACTGTATGTGAAGTTTGCACATTCTCCCCATGACTGTGTTTCCTCCCACAGTCCAAAGATGTGCAGGTTAGGTGGATTGGCCATGCTAAATTACCCATAGGGTCAAGAGACGTGTGGGTTAGCCATGAGAAATGCAGAGCTATAGGGATGGTGAGGAATGATGAGTCTTGGTGGAATGTTCTTCAGAGAGTCAGTGTGGACCTGTTGGGCCGAATGGCCTGCTTCCGCACGCCAGGGATTCTATGGATAAGAACATAAGGAGTAGTCCATCTGGCCCCTTGATTCAATAAGATGATGGCTGTTCTTTTTGTGGGCTTAGCTCCACTTACTTACTATATCCCTTAATTCCCTTATTGTTCAAAAATTTATCTTTGCTCTTAAAACATCTGAGGTAACTTCAAATGCTTCACTGGGAAGGGAATTCCATAGATTCACAACCCTCTGGGTGAAGAAGTTCCTCCTCAACTCAGTCCTAACTCTGCTCCCTCTTATTGTGAGGCTATGCCCCTAGTTCTAGTTTCACCCACCAGTGGAAACAACTTCTCTGCTTCTATCTTATCTATTCCCTTCATAATTTTGTATGTTTTCATAAGATCTGCCTTCATTCTTCTAAATTCCAATGAGGATAATCCCAGTGTACTTAATCCCTCCTCATAAGTAAACCCCCTCAACTCCACAATCAACCCAGTGAACCTCCTCTGCACCCCCTCCAGTGCCAGTATATCCTTTCTCAGGTAAGGAGACCAAAACTATACACAGTACTCCAGGTGTGGCCTCACCAGCACCCAAGACAGCTGTAGTATAACCTTATTAAACTGCATCCCTATAGCAATAAAGGACAATATTCGATTTGCCTTCAGAATTACCTGTTGCACCTGCAAACCAACTTCTTGTGATACATACACAAGGGCACCTAGGTCCCTCTGCACAGCACACTCTTTGCTTCGTGTTAGTTAACCAATCCTCTATCCTTGCTAATACATTGCCCATAATGCCTTGCACCTTTATCTTAAGCAGCACCTTGTCAAATGCCTTCTGAAAGTCCAGATACATCATATCCACCAGTTCCCCATTGTCCACCATGCTTGTAATGGCCTCAAAGAATGCCAGTAAGTTAGTTAAACATGACCTGACTTTCATGAACCCATGCTGTGTCTGGCTGATGGGATAATCTCTATCCAGATTTCTTGCTATTTCTTCTTTGATTATAGATTCAGTTTTCCCCATTACAGAAGTTAAGCTAACTGGCCTATAGTTACCTCCCTTTTGTCTACCTTTTTTTTAAACAGTGGCACCATATTTGTGGTTTTCCAAGCTGCCAGAACCAGCCCAGAGCAAATTTTAGTAAATTACCACGAGTGGATTTGCTACTTCCCCGGTAACCTCTTTTAGTATCCTGGGATGCATTCCATCAGGGCGAGGAGACCTGTCTACCTTTAGCCCCATTAACTTGCCGAACACTGCCTCTTTAGTAATAATGATCGCTTTGGGTCCTCAACTGAGGGTATCATCAGTCATTGATGATACCCTCCATATCATCAATGACTGATATGTTATTGGGTCTTCCACCATGAAGACAACACAATATGTCTGTCCACTGTAAACAAGAGCAAAGCATGGGACTGAACAAATGTTGGGAGCGTGGTACCACTGAGAGTAAACTGGAGACTTTGGTATCAGGTATGGTGGCGGAGTAACAGGAAATTAACAGTGACTGAGAGGGTAACAATGGTGTTATCGGAGTCATGCAGAATTGGACTCTCGCCTATGTCAGCAACACAATAGTCTGGGTAAAGGCGGGTTTATACAGCATAGGTACTGAGAGCAAGTGTTGAATAAAAATGATTTGGATGAGAATATAGGAGGCAGAGTTAGTAAGTTTGAAGATACACCAAAATTGATGGTATAGTGGACAGTAAAGAAGGAGCTAGATCAACTAGACCAGTAGGCCAAGGAACAGCAGATGGAGTTTGATGCAGATAAATACAAGATGTTGCATTTTGGAAAGAAAAAGACCAGGGCAAGACTTCTACAGTTAATGGTAGGGCCCTGAGGAGTGTTGTTGAAGAGGGAGACCTAAGGATGCAGGGACATAGTTCCTTGAAAGTGGTGTCAAAGGTAGGTGGGGTGGTGAAGAAGGCATTTGGTAGGCTTGCCTTCATCGGTCAGAGCAGTGAGTATAAGAGTTGGGACATCATGTTACAGCTGTACAAGATACTGGTAAGGCCATATTTGGAATACTGCATACAATTCTGGTCACCCTGCTATAGAAAGGATGTTATTAAACTGGAAAGGGTGCAAAACAATATTTACAAAGATGTTACCAAGACTGGAAGGTTTGAGTTATGAGGATTATCTGGGACATTTTTCACTGGACCATTGGAGGCTGAGGGGTGACCTTATAGTGGTTTATAAAATCATGAGAGGCATGGATAGGGTAAATAGACAAGGTTTTTTTCCCAGAATGGGGGAATCCAAAACTAGAGGGTTAAGATGTGGTGGGGGGTGGGGGTGGGGGGGGGGTGGAGATTTAAAAGGGACCTGAGGGACAACGTTTTCACACAGCGGGTGGTGCTTGTATGGAATGAGTTGCCAGAGGTAGTAGAGGCTGGTACAATTACAGCATGTAAAAGACATTTGGACAGGCACATAGATAGGAAAGGTTTAGAGGGATATGGAGCAAATGCAGGCAATTGGGACTAGTTCAGTTTAGGAAACTTGGTTGGCATGATGAGTTGGACCGAAGAGTCTGTTTCAATGCTGTCTGACTCAATGACTCTCCAGGATTGATTCAATGATGTGTTTGTTCAGTCAGCATCATTTGACTATGAAAAGTTGTCAAAGGTAACCTTGGCAGATCTGGACCATTTATTGTCCAGCAACTTCTAGTTTCCTATGTTTGAAACACAGGATTAAATGTTGATGTAAACATCGCAGTTACATGACGACGGTAACACGGATACAAAGCTCATTGCTCTGCACTTAGAAACAAGTAACTGTGTACTATGCATACAGATCATGGCTTTTTTTATTACTTTTTTCATTCTAGCTACCATCAAATCCACATTTTATGACTAAGATAACACAAGAGACAGCTGAAGCTTGTAATACACTGGTTATTGCACACATGCTCCAGAGATTGATCAGCTAAAACTGGCAATTTGGCCTCCACTTCCTGAAGTAAATCACCCTGATATCTCAGATGACTAACGAATGTTTGCTGGACAGTATTTTAATCACACATATCAATGTAGAACGGCTCACAATATGGTGTCAGTTGTGATTCGATTATCATACAGCCACACAGACAATAGGAAATATTGTCAGAAAATCCTGTCTGCCTGACTTAGTCACACAAGTGCCTTTTTTTATTCCATTTACAATATGCAAAAACTGGCAATGGTAATATGATTGAAGTAGAGGTTTGGTGCTTTTGCAATACAGGCAGAGACATTGCTGAAATATTTGGATAGCTCCTGGATCATCCTCACGTACCATGATTGATTTGTAATCAGGAGGCATACCAGTGTTACCCCAGAGCCCAAAGCATAGCATCTAGGCTGATCTCTGCATACCGTGACACAGTCCTGTCCTCCTTAGTCCAGGGACTCCCCACCTACGTTCGGGTCACCACCCAACTACCTTCATCTCCTCCAAGACTTTTGTTTCGATGACCCTACTATGCCTTATCTTCACCATGGCCATCCAGTCCCTGTACACATCCATCCGCCACGACAAAGGCCTCCAAGCCTGCAGTTTCCTCCTCTCACACTGTCCCAACCAGTACCCTTCCACTGACACCCTCATCCCCCTGGCCGAAGTGGTCCTCACCCTTAACAACTTCTCCTTCCAATCCTCCCACTTCCTCCAAACCAAAGGGGCAGCCATGGACACTTGCATGGGCCCCAGCTGTGCCTGTCTCTTTGTCGGGTACATGGAACACTACATTGATGACTGTATCGGCGCCACCTCATGCTCTCAAGAGGAGGTTGAACAGTTCATCAAATTCACCAACACATTCCACCCTGACCTTTAGTTGACCTGGACCATCTCAGACACCTCCCTCCCCTTCCTGAACCTCTCCAGCTCCACTAACGGTGACCAAATCAACACGGACTTCTTCTACAAACCCGACTCCCACAGTTACCTGGACTACACCACCTTCCACCCTGCCTCCTGTAAAAACACTATCCTTTATTCCCAATTCCTCCGCCTCCGCTGCATCTGCTTCCAGAAGGACCAATTCCACCATAAGTCGTCCCAAATGGCCTCCTTCTTCAAAGACAGTAATTTCCACTCCCACGTGGTCAACAATGCCCTCCAGCTCATCTCCTCCACTTCCCACACGTCTGCCCTTGAACCCCACCCCTCCAATTGCAATAAGGACAGAACTCTCCTGGTCCTTACCTTCCATCCCACCAACCTCCAGATACATCGCATCATCCTCTGCCACCTCCACCACCTACAAACAGACCCCACCACTACGGATATATTTCCCTCCCCAACCCTATCTACATTCCGGAGAGACCATTCCCTCCGCGACTCCCTTTTTAGACCCACGCCCTTCCCCCCCCCCCCGCCCACCAGCCCACACCCCACTCCCGGCACCTCCCCCTGCCAGCGCAAGAAGTGCTAAACCTGCACTGACACCTCCCCCCTCACCTCCGTCCAAGGTTCCAAAGGATCCTTCCACATCCGACAGAAATTTACCTGTACTTCCACACATCATCTACTGTATCCATTGCACCCGATGTGGTCTCTTCTATATCGGAGAGACAGGACGCCAACTTGTAGATCATTTCAGAAAAACATCTGTGGGACACTCGCACCAACCAATGCCACTGCCCCGTGACCAAACACTTCAACTCCCCCTCCCACTCCGCCAAGGACATGCAGGTTCTGGGCCGCCTTCATCGCCAAACCCTAACCACCCGCCACCTGGAGGAAGAACGCCTCATATTCCGCCTTGGGACCCTGCAACTACATGAGACCAATGTGGATTTCACCACTTACCTCATTTCTCTTCCCCCAACCTTATCAAAGTCCCAGGCTTCCAACTCGGCACCACCCTCTTGACCTGTCCATCTTCCTTCCCACGTATCCGCTCTACCCTCCTCTCCGACCGATCACCATTACCCCCAGCTTCATCTACCTATCGCATTCCCAGCTACCTTCCCCCCAGCCCCACCCCCCTCCCATTAATCTCTCAGCTCCCCTGGCCCAAAAGCCTCATTCCTGATGAAGGGCTTATGCCCAAAACGTCGATTTTCCTGCTCCTCGGATGCTGTCTGGCCCACTGTGCTTTACCAGCACCACACTCTTGACCCCCAGCATCTCGGCTGAGCCTGCCAGCTTTTGGGATAAGGACATTAAACCGAATAACCAGCTGCCCTTACCAGTATGTGCAAACAATCTCATGGCATTTACGTTCTCCTGACATACATACTCAGAAAAGGGCTTTTTTGCTTAACCTAAACTGGTCTCCCACAAACCTTACATTATCCATTATGTCTATACTGCTGAAGAACTTCACTGACAGTAAATAAATTTCAGGCATTCTGAAATTATGAAAGGCAATTTATAAATATACATAGAACAGGAAAGGGCCCTTTAGGCCACAATTTTGTGCTGAACATGACACTTAATTAAACCAATCCCTTCTGCCGGCCCTTGGTCCATATCCCTCCATCTTTCTTTCTTTAATTATTTTGTTCATCTGGGCTGTAGACCAATATCTGTTCAACTTCCTGTTTGCTTTCAACACATTGAGTGTATGACGAGTAGCAGAAGTAGGTAGTCAGCCCCTCATGCCTGCTCCACCCAACCTTTGGGCTCAGCGAAATGCATACCAACCCTTCTTGATTTCATTCCCAAAACTTAATTCATAATCTTGTCAAAGACAGGTCGCATGGTTTCCGAAAGAGAAAATACTGTCTGACTGACTTCGTTACCCAAGTGCTCTTTTCTCACATGCTGCATGTTGCAGAACAGATTTATATAAAAACTGCCATCGGTTATATGATTGATGAGGGCGAAACAACTTTGGAAAAGCTGAAGGCAATCAATTTAATGGACTGCTCTTCATTTGACCAAATCTTCTATAATAGCAATTAATGCTAGTGATTGGGTGCTGTCTTAGAACATAGAGCAGTACAGCACAGGAACTGGCCCTTCGGCCCACCATGTCTGTGCTGACCATGATGCTGTTCTAAACCTATCCCATCTGCCTGCATGTGGTCCATGTCCCTCTAGTCCCTGCCTGTTTGTGTCTCTGTCTAAATGCCTCTTAAATATTGCTTTTGTATCTGCTTCTCCCACCTCCCCTGGTACTGCCTTCCAGGCATCTACTACCCTGTGTAAAACAACATTGACATAAACTTTCCCTCTCACCTAAAACCTATGACCCCACCCTTGTATTTGACAGTTCCACCTTGGGAAAGAGATTCTGACTATCCTCCCTATCCATGTCCTTCATAATTTTATATACTTCTATTAGGTCACCCCCCACCCTCTGACGCTCTAGTGAAAACCATCCAAGTTTATCCAATCTCTCCTTACTGTTAATATACTCCAACGTAGGCAACATCCTGGTAAATGTCTTCTGCACCCTCTCCAAAGCATCCATATAAAAAGAACAAAGAACAGTACACCACAGGAACAGGCCCTTCGGCCCTCCAAGCCTGCACTGACACATTTTGCCCTTCCAAACTAAAACAATCTTCACTTACAAGATCCGTATCCCACTATTTGGGGATGGCACAGTGGCTCAATGATTAGCACTTCTGCCTCACAGCACCAGGGACCCGGGTTCAATTCCTGCCTCGGGCGATTGCCTATGTGGAGTTTGCATATTCTCCCCATATCTGTGTGGGTTTCCTCCCACAATCCAAAGATGTGCAGGCCAGATGAATTGGCCATGCTTAATTGTCCATAGTGTTAGGTGCATTAGTCAGGGATAAACATAGGGTAGGGGAATGTGTCTGTGGGGTTATTCTTCAGATGGTCGGTGTGGACTTGTTGGGTTGAAGGGCCTGTTTCCATACTCTATGGAATCTAATCTCTTCCCTTCCTATTCATATATTCATCGAGGTGCTTCTTAAATGCTGTAATTGTGTCTGCTTCCACCACCTCCTCTGACAATGTGTTCCAGGCACTCACCACCCTTAGTGTGAAAAACCTGCCTCACACATCTCTTTTAAACTTACCCCCACACTTGACCCCTCCACCCTGGGAAAAAGCCTCATACTTTCCACTCTATCCATGCCAATCACAATCTTACAAATGTCTATCAGGTTATTCCTCAAATTCCTGCGTTCCAGTGAAAACAAACCCAGTCTATCCAATCTTTCTTCACGGCTAGATTAGATTACTTACAGTGTGGAAACAGGCCCTTCGGCCCAACAAGTCCACACCGACCCGCCGAAGCGTAACCCACCCAGACTCATTCCCCTACGTTTACCCCTTCACCTAACACTACGGGCAATTTAACATGGCCAATTCACCTAACCTGCACATTTTTGGATTGTGGGAGGAAACTGGAGCACCCAGAGGAAACCCACGCAGACACGGGTAGAATATGCAAACTCCACACAGAGTCGCCTGAGGCGGGAATTGAACCCGGGTCTCTGGTGCTATGAGGCAACAGTGCTAACCATTGTGCCACCGTGCTGCTAAAATCCCCCATACCAGGCAACATCCTGTAAACCTTTTCTGTACCCTCTCCAAAGCATCCACATCTTTCTGGTAAGGTGGTGACCAGAACTGTATACAATATTTTAGGTGTGGCCTAACTAAAGTTCTATAAAGCTTCAACATAACTTGTCTTCCCTTATACTCAATGCCCCTTCCAATGAAGGCAAGCATGCCATAGGCCTTTTTACTAACTTATCTACCTGCACTGCCACCTTCAGTGATCTGTGGACCTGCACACCCAGATTCCTCTGCATATCAATACTTATTTTTAAAATTCATTCATGGGATGAGGATGTTGGTGGAGAAAGTGAGGTCTGCAGATGCTGGAGATCAAAGTTGAAACTTTATTGCTGGAACAGCACAGCAGGTCAGGCAGCATCCAGGGAACAGGAGATTCGACGTTTCGGGCACAGGCCCTTCTTAAGGGCCTGTGCCCGAAACGTCGAATCTCCTGTTCCCTGGATGCTGCCTGACCTGCTGTGCTGTTCCAGCAATAAAGTTTCAATGAGGATGTTGGTGGCTAGGCCGGCATTTATTGCTCATCCCAGTGGGCAGAGTCAACCACACTGCAATGAGTCTGGAGTCACATGTAGGCCAGACCAGGTAATGATGGGCTCTTTCCTTCCCTAAAGGACATTAGTGAACCAGGTGGGGTTTTCCCAACAATTGATAATGAACTCATGGTCATCATTAGATTCTTAATTCCAGATTATTGCTGAATTCAAATTCAACCATCTACCATGGTGGAATTTGAACCTGGGCCCCCAGAACATCACCTGGGTCTCTGGATTAACAGACCAGCGATAATACCACTAGGCCATTGCCTCCCCTTATATACTCCTAAAGGTTCTATCATTCACTGAACAATTTCCACCTATACTTGACCTTCCAAAATGTATTTGTCACATTTGTCCAGATTAAACTCCATCTGCCATTTTTCTGCCTATGTTGATCTATATCCTCCTGTATCCTCTGACAATCCTCCTCACTATCTGCAACTCCACCAATCTTTGTATCATCCACAAGCTTACCAATTGGACCAGCTATGTTTTCTTCCAAATCATTTATGTAGATCACAAACAGCAGAGGTTCCAGCACAGATTCCCGTGGAACACCTCTAGTCACAGTCCTCCATTCCAAAAAGTCATCCTTCCATCGCTACCCTCTGTCACCTATGACTAAACCAGTTCTGTATCCATCTTGCCAGTTCACCCCTGATATCATGTGACTTATCTTTTGTACCAGCATGCCATGAAGGACCTTGCCAAAGGCTTTACTGAAGTCCATGTAGACAACATCGACCGCTTTTCTCTATCAATCATCTTCATCACCTCCTCAAAAAACTCAATCAAGTTGGTACGGCATGACCTCCCCCGCACAAAACCGTGCTGTTTATGGCTAATCAGTCCACTTGTTTCTAAATGCTTATAGGTCCTGTCCCTGAGAATCTTTTTCAATAATTTCCCTACCACCGATGTCAGACTCACAGGCCTGTGATTTCCTGGATTATCCCTGCTACCCTTCTTAAGCAATGGGACAACATTAGCTATTCTCCAGTTCTCTGGGATCTCACCTATGGCCAAAGAGGATACAAAGACGTCTGTCAATGCCCCAGCAATTTGTTCTCTTGCCACCGTCAATA
This sequence comes from Chiloscyllium plagiosum, assembly GCF_004010195.1. Classification (NCBI taxonomy): domain Eukaryota; kingdom Metazoa; phylum Chordata; class Chondrichthyes; order Orectolobiformes; family Hemiscylliidae; genus Chiloscyllium; species Chiloscyllium plagiosum. The sequence goes on along the minus strand of NC_057714.1, from coordinate 100,272,332 downwards.
TACTGGGATAGGTCCCATCACCACCTGGGGACTTAGTTATCTTAATACTTTTTAAGACGCACAACACCCCTTCCTTTTTTTATAGAATTTGGCTTAGAAATTCAACACTCCCTTCCCTGAGATCGTCCTCCACCAATTCCTTCTCTTTGGCAAATACCAAGACAAAGTATTTGTTTAAGTCCTCACCTACCTCTTCTGACTCCACACCTACAGTCCCTCCTTTGTCTTTGATAGGGCCAACCATTTCCCTGGCTACCCATCCTTTCTATAGTGTGATGACCAGAGCTATACACAATACTCTAAATGTGGCCTGACCAAGGGCTTTTGCCCGAAATGTCGATTTTACTGCTCCTCAGATGCTGCCTGAACTGCTGTCTCTTCCAGCACCACTAATCCAGAATCTGGTTTCCAGCATCTGCAGTCATTGTTTTTACAAAGTCTTATACAGCTGCAACATAATCTGACAACATTTATACTCAAGGCCCAACCGATGGAGGCAAGCATGGAACTAACTTCCATTGCAGCTCTTTCATTCATTACCATACGTTTACCCAACTCTTTCTGAAGATCCCTGGGAGATTCCTCTTATTCATTCTCTTTTCCTCCACTAAGACTCAATTTCAATCTCATCAAAGTTGAACAAAATTGGAGGCTCTGAATCTATGATACTGATGTAAATTATCAGTCTGATCACTGGTCCCAACATCCCAATGCCACTCACTTAACAAGTACTTACTTTTTCATTTCCATAAGACAATCAGACAACAGGAGCACAAGTAGGCCATTCAGCCAATCGAGTCTGCTCTGCTGTACAATAAGATCATTGCATGGTGGCTCAGTGGTTAGCACAGATGCCTCACAGCACCAGGGTCCCAGGTTCGATTTCAGCCTTGGGCGACTGTCTGTGTGGAGTTTGCACATTCTCCCCGTGTCTGTGTGGATTTCCTCTGGGTGCTCCGGTTTCCTCCCACAGTCCAAAGATGTGCAAGTCAGGTAAATTGGCCATGCTAAATTGCCCACAGTGTTAGGTGCATTAGTCAGAGGGGAAATGAGTCTGAGTGGGTTACTCTTTGGATGGTCGGTGTGGACTGGTTGGGCTGAAGGGCCTGTTTCCACACTGTAGGGAATCTAATCGCTGATCTGATAATCCTCAGCACCACTTTCCTGCCTTTTCCCTGGAACCCAGGATTCCCTTGCTGATTAAAAATCTGTCCTTTCTTTGTGTTAAATAACCTGTTAAATGATTTTCATTTTGGCACAGTCACTCTCCTCCTGCCTTCTGACATCCAATGCACAGATGTGTACAGAATCACTTTGTCAGTGATACATGCAGACAGTTTATCTCAATTCTTGTTCATGAATTGGGGGTGTTGCTGGTCAGGCTGATAGTTATTGCCTATCCCTTATCGCCGTGGAGAAAGTGGCGCTGCAGTTCTTGAGGGTTAGGAAGACCCTCAGTGCAATTAGGAAGGGGCAGCGACAGCGAAGAAACAGCAGTATGTTTCCAAATCAAAATGGCGTGGAGCTTGGAAAAAGGTGATGCTCCCATGTATTTGCTGCCCTTGTCCTTCTAGTGGCAGAGGTCACAGGTTGGAAGGTGGTTGCCGAAGGAGCCCTGTTGTTGATTATTTGAATTGAACCTGCAGTTTTACATAGTCTTTTATTAAATGATCCACCCAAAATAAAGCCTAAATTTCTTTGGGAGAACCACTCCTGAACTCCAGATACGAGCAATTGTCAATGAGCACTTTTCATTCATTTGCTTCAAGCACTAACCTTTTGCAAATAAATATAAGTGGCTGCTTGCCTCCCTGCACTTGTTTGAGGCATCCAAACAGTCCATGACTGGATTATCCCATTGCTAGAACGCTTCTTTCACAGTGGAATATGATTTTGCAATGAGCCATGTACTATTTCCTTAAACATCTGCCATGTTGCCAATCACCTTTATTGCTGAACTCCTTTCCCAGTCCATTCCAGCCAGCACTGCTCTCATTTCTTTGTATTTGCCCTTACTTAAGCTTAGCACAGAGGTGTTCCAAAAAGTAATTATTGCATTGGCTGGATGGGAACTGTACTACTTGGAACACTGAAGCAATCTTATTCTACAGTGAACAGCACCTGTGGGACCCAAGGATGTAGACAGTGAACGAGTGGTGAAGATTCCTACTCCACCTCTGCTCCTTATGAGTGCAAATTCTACACAGTAAAAAAAATGACACAAATCTTGCAATCCTTCACTTATGCCCATGACGTTCCTCAATGACATCTGAAGACTGCTGGGTTATTATTATTTTCTTTCCCGCGTCAATAGTTCATGAAACCAGCTGCATTTAGACCCATGCATGAACTAAAAAATATCTGCACTGTAATACTGAATGTTCAGATTGAAATGTTACGGCTGTAGTTATGAATGGGAGGAATCTTCCCAGCCTCCGAATGATGTGGACATCACCAAGTCAGTCGGGAAAAGAGAGCGAGATTGGCAGAAATGAGATTACCGACGTCAAGAAGAAATTGTCTGGCTCTCCAAACAAGTGTTGACTGGTGAGCCAAGAATCTCACGAGTGGGTGGCAAGAGGTGTACTTGCATGCACTGTACGCCCCTTATCAGGCAAGCTTGCCTCACTGATACGCAGTTTCCCATTCTCCCATGTGCCTGAAACCACACAGTGATAATTCCCGACATGAGTGCTCAGGCAGGTACCTCGCAACATACTAGCCTCATTGCATTCTCACAGTGTGTCTCCTAGATTTCGATTTTCGATTTCATTCTCATTAGATTAGATTACATTACATTACAGTGTGGAAACAGGCCCTTCGGCCCAACAAGTCCACACCGACCCGCCAAAGCGAAACCCACCCATACCCCTACATTTACCCCTTACCTAACACTACGGGCAATTTAGCATGGCCAATTCACCTGACCCTGCACATCTTTTGGATGTGGGAGGAAACCGGAGCACCCGGAGGAAACCCACGCAGACACGGGGAGAACGTGCAAACTCCACACAGTCAGTCGCCTGAGGCGGGAATTGAACCCAGGTCTCTGGCGCTGTGAGGCAGCAGTGCTAACCACTGTGCCACCGTGCCGCCCATAAGAAATCTTTTGCCATGCACATACAAATAGAAGATTAGATGAGATTCCCTACTGTGTGGAAACAGGCCCTTTTGCCCAACCAGTCCACACCGACCCTCCGAAGAGTAACCCACCCAGACCCATTTCCCCTCTGATTAATGCACCTAACACTATGGACAATTTAGCATGACCAATTCACCTGACTT